>NC_056749.1:606964838-607117338 GCF_019279795.1 Protopterus annectens | reverse complement strand
TTTTGATGTTAGCCAAAAGTGCTCTTTGCAGGACCCACAGTGTGCTCAGAATTGACTACTCCTGCAATACATACAGGGGTCTATGTATTGGAAACATATCTAAATCTAAATAAGACTGTAATTGTTTTTTATGAGACCCATTGCTCCTATTACTATTGGAATTGTCTAGGTATCCCTCCACATTGCCCTCATTTCTGCCTGCAGTTCTTGATATTTTATGCATTTGTGTCTCTCTGTACATAAGATGCTGTTATCACTGGATATAGCAACTTCAGTGATTAATGCTGCTTTTATCTTTTTTCATGTGCTACTATATCTATCTTCTTGAACCTATTTTTTAACTGTTGGTAATAGGTAATCCCATGTGATATAAACTTTATCATTCTCTATAAAACTTTGTGGCTTATGTTTCCAACGTTTCCCTCTCCTTCAGTATTATAATGTTTGCACAATCTCGAATGCAACAGTTTTGCCACATTATTTTGCCTTTCAGAATACAGGCCCTCTGCCATCAGTGTATCACACCCAGCAACATGATGTGTGACTGTTTCCATTTCTGCTTTATAGAATGTGCATTTGTCTGTTTCTCCCACATGTTCAATGGACTTTGTAAATAAAAGAGATAGTAGTCCACTGTCCTGGGCCACTAATATTAACCTTTCATCTCTTCTTTTAAATTCCCTTCTCCTTAACTATTTGTGTCAAATCCCGATCAACATGAGGTTGTTCTAAGAGTTTTCTGTACTTGAACTATATTTATGACTTTTCCACATTTCTTGTCTTCTCATCTGATCCTTCTTATATTTTTTTGGGCACATTCAGTTGCTGCCTGATTTTTATCTTATGGTCTGGTTTCCATTCCCAATTGACACTGGTATGCTTGTGCTAAACTAAGCAAGGAAGTCATCTTAGATTTGGTATATTCATGTTTTAAAACTTTCACTATGTTTGGATCTGGTGATATCAGCAGATATGTATGCAGTCCTATGATTGCAGATCTGTACATGTAATCAATTTCAAGGAGGCCCATACCTCTTCCAGAATGAGGAATATAAAATCTTGGTATACACTGATTTCTGTATTTCATCTGATAAGCATAAAGCATTTTTATTTTTTTCCTGTCCAACTGATCCAATACCTTTTGGGGTCAGTCAATCACCCCAAAACTGTAAGTTAGAAAAGGAAGAGCATATTGGTTTATAGCCTGGACATTGTACTTAGATGTTAGGGATGTTTTCAGTATTAATTTTAGTCTTCTAAAATATTCCTTAGTGAGCTGTGTTTGAATTCTTTCAGGTTTTATTGTTGATTTTTTCATTAATTCCCAGATACTTGTACACACTCTCATACTCAAGTTCCTTTACATTACATTCCTGTCCCAGACTGATATTTTCTTGGTGCTGTGCCGTTTCTGCTTTAAATATTACTAAATATTACTAAATATTGCTTTTGCACATTTATCAAGAGCAAATGACATTCTTATATCATCTGAGAAAGTTTTTTTTCTCATTTGTTTTTATTGAAAATTTTAACAAAACATTAATATATGATAATAGAAATATTATAAAACAAATATACATATCTAAAAGAACAGTAATAAACAACTATTTATACAACTATTACATATCTAAATATACATATCTAAAAGAACAGTAATAAACAACTATTTATACAACTATTAAATAGAAAAATAAATGTGATGAGTAGTTGTTAGTTAATTATTAAAGTGTGTTTATCCAGCAGTTCTCTGAATTTCAACCATATATTATATGAAGTAGTGATTCTAGAATCTGAGAAAGTTTTGATCACTTCCAGTTGTGCTTTCAGCTCATCTTTTGATGAACTCTACAGATTTAAATCATCAGAAAAAGGAAGGTGAGAGGTCTTTACACTTTATTTTCTGGGAGCCAAATTGTAACCATGACCTAATATATGATGTACAAAGCCTAATGGGTTAAGGGCAAGACAAAAGAGCAGCAGTGACAGTGACACCCTGGAGTTATCCCCCTTTTAATTTTCATCCCTGGGATAATAATTTGTCCCTTATCATGGCTTAGCTGCAAAGTGGTTTGTCACTTTTTCATGGTCACTGTGATGTAATTGATCAATGTAGAGTGTATCTTATACATCTGTAAGCACTCCTTTATCCATGAATGTGGGATACTGTAAAAGGCTTTTTTTGTAATCTATCCTTGCCATACTTAGATGCATCCCCTTTTTACAATTCTCTATTGTGACTTTAACAACAAATGATCAATTTTTCCATATGACTTTTTTTGGTTACCATTTTGTTCTATTGCTATGATTGAGTTTTCTTCAAAATGATTATAAACTCTGTCGGCATCAATTCCAGTATATAGTTTATACATCGACAGAAGGCAAGTTACCAGTCTATAGCTTTTAGGATAGCTTGCAGGTTCATCCTTAAGAAGGACTATAATTTTTCCTGTTGCTAACCAGGTTGGTGTCTGTTTAGGGTGCGCATATAAATAGTTCTTAGGGCTGAATCTTCTTGTAAAGATGTTAATATTTTAGCCTGAAGCTAGGTACTGCATCTAGGCCGGAGACTTTCCATTTCGGAGCTTTTCTTAATTTTGTTTCAATTTCTTTGTCAGTTACTTCATCCCATATCACATCCTGTACATTTGAACTTTTTATGGTTTCTTTTACTTCTATCTGTTCAGCATATTTGTTATGTTCCATAGGATCTTCACAGATATTTCTACAAAATGTCTCTATTTCTTCTTTTTTGGTTTCTATTCCTGTTGCTTTGTTTCTAAGTTTTCTATAATACTTTTTTGGGTAATCAATGAATTGCTTATTTTGTACTTTTCCTTTATACTCATCTATATATCTTCTAAGCCTTTGTGCCTGGGCTGATATCTTTAGTTTATTATTTGCAATAGTGTACGATAGATCCTGGTCTGTTTTAAAACTGCACTTTGTTTTATCATGTCTATATTTCTAAGTATTTTTGTTCATCTGTTCCATCTTCTGTACTATTCTAACACTAACCATTCTTGTCTTAATTGCTTTACGGTTTTCTCTATTTGATACTTCCGTGATGGCATTTGATTTCTTCACTTCCTTTCCCTTATTACCCTGCATTTTTTTGTTAAGAATTTAGCTGTTATTAATTTAGATGCACAGTAATATTTCCTATTTAATTCTGTTATATCATATGAATTTCTGTTACTGTGTTCATTTGTTTTATCAGACTTGTAACATTTTGGGTCTTAATGACTTCCTGTAATCTATTTCTTTCATCTATCGTAATATGTTTATCCATCTCTATTAAATCAATCCACTTTTCCCATAGATAATTTTCTTCTACATTGAGGGTACATTCTTTATTCTCTTTTTCTCCCTGGCCTTTTTACAGAAAGTTTAAGAACATCTTTGTGTGGCAATTTCTCTTTAGCTGCATCCTGCATCATCTGTTTCGCTTTCATATGGGAACTCACTGATGTATCACTCCACATTGACTGCATCAGAGTTGCCACTGTTGCTGTGCAACTCCAACTGAACTTTATACTGGTTTCCTACTGAAGGCTCCAGAGTATCTTCATGTGACAAGTAATCAGATGCTTCCCATTCCGAATGTTTTTCCTTAATTTGGGGATTCATTGTTCCATCATGCTGTGATGTTACCAGCTTCGATTTTCTACACCAAATCCTTTACTTCACAGGTAGTCCAAAACTTCGGTTTCTATTTCTTTAACTTCTCCACTACTAATCCTCTTTTTCTGTTTCCCCCTTTGTTTTCTTATCTTTTTGAATTGTGAAATTTTCCATATCCAGATGCATTTGCCCGTATTTCTCTTTAAATATCTTTAGTGCTGCTTTTTTGTATTGATTAGTTTTGCTTTCTCCTTTGCATAAATATTGCACCATATTAAATATCTTTTTTATTTCCCATGTCCATATTTCTTCTTCAGGTCTCTCCCACTCCAGCTGTCTCTCCTTACTTTGAGGACTCATTGTTCATTATGCTGTGACATAACTTGTGTTAGACTTTCTACATTAAATGCTTCACTTCACAGGTATTGCATAACTTCATAACTTCTACTTAATAATCTTCTGTTTTACATTCCCCTTTGTCATCTTATTGTTTTGTATTGTGAAGTTTTCCATATCTGGGTGCCTTTACCTGACTTTCTCTTCAAATATCTTTTTAGCTGCTTTTTTGTATTGATTAGTTTGGCCTTCTCATTTGCATAAATATTGCAACATATCAGATCTCTCTTTCTTTCCCATGACCATGTTTATATATCATTCAAAAATCTCTAGGTTTTGTTCTTTATATTTTCAGACTTCCTCAAATACTGTTGTATTAATGAACACAAATTTGCATTTGAAGCTTTTGACAGTTTTTCTTGTACAAGTATTTTTTCTTTCCTCTAATTTCTCTCTTAATCTTTTTGAATATCTTCTGTCCAGTAATTCTGGGCTTCTTGTATAATAGTAACAATACATAATTTCTTTATTATCCTGAATAGTCCACTCTGTCATCTTTATGGCTCTTTTTTGGCTTGTCAGTTTTTGTGTTTTTTGTGGATTACTACTTCCTTCTACAACAGGGGAACCATCCTCCCCCTGAGCATGGCCTAACCCCATTGTAGGAATGTCTCCATATCCTGAAGATTATGCATTGTCATTTTTTCCAGTACCGGCACCAGTATGCATACCAGGACTGGGTACTTTTTTATCCAACTATCTTTTTTATAACCTACTTCTGTTCATAATATATGCTGTATAAAATAGTCTATATATCAGTGTCTTGGTGAGATTTTCTAAAAACAGGGTTCACCTCATGAAGGTTCTCACCGGGACTTGAATGAATTTAATTGCAGAAATACTGCTGTCCTTTCCTTGCTGGTTTTATCATCTCTCTATTTAACCCCCTCTTTCTTCTCTCTAAAATGTATGCACATGGAGACCAATAGCCTGCCATGACATGAGCCTGTTTTAACCACTGCTCACAAGAGCTGTCACCCAAGGAGCTCATGGGATAGCTGGCACTGCAAACATCCACACACAAATGTGGTCCTGGGTTCCTTTTGACTGCTGTTAGAAGTTGTACAACTCCATCTTTATGAGGAACTAAGTACTGCAGGCAATGTGGCTTCTCACCAGTTACTACCTGTAGTACCTGGTCCCATATACATGTGGAGTTGTGCTTCACCACTTCTTCCAGTTGACTTTAATGTGATTTTAATTTAGTTATGCCTTATTTATTGGTGAACCTTCCCAATGTACAATGCTAAAAAAAATTGGGGTAGCAAGTCCAATTCCCCATTTTGTATCAGATGTAGGGCTCTGGTAGTTCACATTAGCATAAGCTGAATGGAAAACGACAGAGCCCTGTGTTTTAAACTTATGCAGTGAGCAACTGCTCAGTCTAGGATGTTATGCCATTGGAGTCAGTCCCCTCTATCAGTTATATACCAGATGAAAAGGCATGGCATTAGCAGCTGACTAAAACTATACAAAGCATTGCCTGTTTGTCATTTTAATTTGGTTTTAAGATGTATTCATTCATTTTCTAGAGCCTTATTCATCCTATTTAGAATTGCAGGGAAGTTGGAGCCCTATCCAGGCACTCAGTTGTCAAATGCAAAAAACCTACATGGCATGAGGTTTCAATAAAGTGTCAGACAAAACATGCACAAGAGTGCGCGCATGCGAACACACACACACACACACACACACACACACACACACACACACACACACACACACACACACACACACACACTGCCCTTAGCAATTGCAGGGCCCAGTTTGGATAATTTTTTACCCCCTCCCCCAACTACCGCCTGCAACCCTCCCTCCACTTTCTGGTCATAAGACTATTTCAGGTTAGGTATTAGGAATATATGTTATTACTACATAATAAATATAAAACAATATGATTATTTATTAGCTCATATTTTGTCATAAAACATGTTGAAACAAAACTAAACTATTAAACTCATGGATTACTCCAAGATCCAAAATGTCTGGTAGCTCCCATCTCAGAGTACAGTAACCTCTCAGTTAAACAGCATCCATGGGGATTGGTAGATGCTGGATAAGTGTAGTTTCTGGTTGCTTGAGAGCTGCTATTAAAAATAGACCTGACAAATACTGTACCCTATACTATTCCATACCATATCATAAACACTGTATTGATTTGATTTTAATATTGAAATACAGTAATTAAAAGCTTGGCTGGAATAATAAAATTTTAAACTTATATTTCCACTAGAAAGTGTGGCACGTGGAATAGTTTTCAGTGGCAGGCTGAGCAGTTGGAATTGAATAAACTGAACAGAGAGAGAGTATGAATGCATGTATGAAAGCAGAAGTGACTTTGTGTGAGAGATCAGAGAGATTTATGAAAGCTGAACAGAGTATGTGTGTGAGAGATCGAAGAGGGAAATGGTTGAGTGAATGCATGTATGTGTGTGTGTGTGTGTGTGTGTGTGTGTGTGTGTGTGTGTGTGTGTGTGTGTGTGTGAGAGATCAGAGAGAAAATGTGCAATCTGATGCAAACGGTATGAGTGAGTATGGAGCGAATGCTGACATTTTAGTGATTTGACTTGTTTGGTTTGACTTGTTCCCAGGTTGGGGAGAGAGGGGATTTATTTGTATCCTTTTTAAAACCCTAAAAACGTAAGGTATGTTTCTGTGTGTGTGGGGGGGGGGGGGGGGGGCAGAAAGTGCAACACATGAAAAACTGAATTGTTCATACTGTACTGTATTTCTTCAATTTTTTTATGACTGCTTGAAAGTTCTGGTTGCTTGAGTTCAGTTAACTGAGTTTACTTTATGTGTAACTCCATCAGGCACACTGTAAGGGGCTTATTTTATGGGCAACTGAGGCCCTGAGTCTGTATGATGCATCATGACATCAGTGCACCCTGGCATAATAGTAAATATGCTCCCTAACTTTTGTGGTACTGCCCAGATCTCCTGAACCTGGATTGAACCTTGCATTAACTAACTAATCCTATGCCCAACAGTTGTACAAAGTGGAAATACTTTGCTCTTTATAAAGAAGTTATGTCTTACCATAACGTTCCATTTGTGTTGTAGATCTTTGCTCTTTCATTACAAATAGGACTTTGGTTCCATCCTTGGAACTGATACGGCCATTTCCAAGCTCTTGCCAGCCAAAAACTCTCAGTAAGACCTACCCATAATGCCCCTCTCCTAGTTACTTCAGATTGAGTTTTCCTGCCCCTATATAATAGATGTAGTAATAGAAAAATAGTAGAAGGCTTTGAGTGAGCAAATACCCTAACCAGGAGTTCCTAAAGTCCACCAGGAGTCCAGGCAGTGGGAAGGAGGGTGGGAAGTAATGAATGAACAAAGATCTACAACATAGATGGAATGTTATGGTAAGACATAACTTCTTTATTTGATGTTGTAAATCTTTATTTATTCATTACAAATAGGACCGAGTCCCCAGCTATTTGAGTCCTGGGTGGCCCTAAGGAAGGATATTCTTGAGCACCATAGAAGCAAAAGATGCTTGTCCCCTGGTGGCCAAATCCAATTTGTAATGAGAGATAAAGGTGTGCGGTCTTGTCCAAGTGGCTGCTGTGCAGATATCATCCATAAAGGCTCTGGAATGAAATGCTACAGAAGTAGCCATAGATCTGGTAGAATGAGCCTTTATTCTGGAAGGTAAGGATAGCTTATTCTGTTGGTAGATAAAAGTAATGACGTTTCTAAGCCAGGAGGATAAAGTCACTTTGGAAACAGGTTTACCCAGTCTGGGTCCTGCAAAGGCCACAAACAATTGATCTGTTTTCCTGAAAGATTTAGTCCTGTCCAAATAACAACGAAGCTGCCGATGCACATCAAGGGTGTGCAAAAGGTACACCCCTCTATTAGAATGCTGAGGGAAAAAAACTGGCAGGTCAATAGACTGGTTAATGGAAAAGCTAGAAATGACCTTGGGCAAGAAAGAAGGGTCAGTACAAAGGGACACCCTATCTGTGTGGAAGATCAAGTAAGGTCTCTTGACACTCGAGGCTTGTAGCTCAGATACTCTTCTCTCTGAGGTAAGTGCAACTAGAAGTAAGGTTTTCCATGACAAAAATTTTCAATCACATGAATCAAAAGGCTCGAAAGGAGGACCTGTGAGAAACTAAAGCACCAAAGTCAAGTCTCAGGATTCTAAGGGAAGCTTGACCGGAGGTTTAATGTGTAATACTCCTTTCAAAAATGTCTTGCATAGACGGTGTGACGGTGTGACATAATCAAAGAATATCAAGTCCATTATGAAAATTGTTGATAGCTGCTAAATGTACAGTGATCATTGATGCTGAGGCTCCTGCCTGTAAAAGATTCATCAGGTATTGCAGGATCTTTTGAATAGACATAGAGAAGGGATCTATGTTCTGATCTTTGACCTGAATAGAAAACCTAGTCCATTTACTAGAATAAACTTTCTTGGTGGAAGGTTTGTGTGAAGCCAGAAGAATTTCATGAACAGGAGATGGGATGTCAGGCAGCCTGGCAATCATTGGAAGTGGAGGAACCAAGCTGTGAGCTTGAGACTGTGGAGGTTCAGATGAATCAGTCCCTGAGGATGAGATAACAGGTCTTGGGTAAATCGGATGAGGCCATAGAAACAGGAACCAGACTTGATGGGCCCAGTAGGGGGCAATGAGGATCATTTTGCTTCTCAACCTCTGAGCTTTCTGGAGAAATTTTGGAATGAGGGGAAATGGGGGAAAGGCATACAGAAGACCCAGGGGCCAATCATGTGAGGGGGTATCAAAGCAAAGTAGCTTCTGCATTTGTAGTTAAGGGGGGAAGCAAACAGATCACAGCAAGGCTTGCCCCAGCATTGGAAGATCTGATCTGCTGTTACAGGGTTGAGGGACCACTTGTGAGGCATCGGGATGTTCCTGCTCAGATTGCCCGCAGTAAGGTTGGAACTCCCAGGAATGTACATTGCTATAAGAAAGCGGTTGGAAGCTATTGCCCAGTGCCAAATCCTCATGGCTTCCCAACACAGGGGGTAAAACCTGGTTCTGCCTTGCTTGTTGATATACCAGATGATGTCTGACTGAATTGCAATGGTCCCAGAGAGTAGGGATGCATGGAATGCTTGCAATGCTAAGAGAACTGCCCTCAGTCCCAGGACATTTATGTGCAAATTGACCTCCATGCAGGATCAGGTGCCTTGGACCATCTTTCCCTGGAAAGCATCCCCCACCCTAACAGGGAAGCGTCCGTGGCCACCGTGGCCACGGGCTGGGGAAGACAGAATGATCGACACCAAAGATTCATTTGTGGCTTCATTCACCATAGCATTTCTTCCTTACAATGGTTTGTAAGACATATCATGTGGTCTAGTGGGTGAGTTAGAAATGACCATTGTGCGGAAAGGAGCCACTGCAGGATTCTCATGTGCAGCCTCACCAGTGGTATTGATGTAATGGCAGCCACCATGGAGCCTAAGAGTTGCAGTACAAGATGTGCTGGTACATAGGTCTGAGGAAGAGGGTCTTGGATTTTGTGTCTTATTTTCGAAAGCCTGTGAGGGGGGAGAGAAGCTTGACATGTTGTTGTGTCGTAGACTGCTTCAATAAATTCCAGTGTCTTCATTGGGGACATTTGAGATTTGTCCTTGTTGATTGTAATCCCCAAGTGGAGAGTGAGACCTTGAGAGTAAAAGAAGCTATGGACTAGGAGATTCCTGGTCAGAGCAGTAAGGAGCCAGTCGTCTAGATATGGAAACACCTGGAATCCTTGTAATCAAAGATGAGCTACCACAACTGTCATACATTTGGTGAACACTCGGGGGGGGGGCTGTCGAGAGATTGAATGGCAGTGCCCTGAACTGGTAGTGATTGGCCAGAAGTGGAGAAACCTCCATGAGTGGTGATCCATCTTGATGTAGTAGTACACGACCTGGAAGTCTATAGAGCACATCCAGTTGTCTCTCCCTAGGAAGGGAAGAATGGACTGTACCATGACCATCCAGAATTTTTGAGGTTTGATAAATTTGTTCAATAGGCTGAGATCCAGGATTGTTCTCCAGTCCTCTGTCTTTTATGGCACTAAAAAGAACCTCAAATAAAACCCGGATCATGTCTGGTCTGGTGGGACTGGTTGGATGACTCTTTTTCTTAGCAGCTTTTCTATTTCTAAGGCTGCTAATTCCCTCTGATTGGGTGGTACATCAGGGATTCATTTGACGGGCCTGGGAAATAAATTGAATGGTATTTGGTAGCCTCTGGATATTATTCTCTGCACCCAGACATCGGTAGTAATAAGATGCCAGGCTAGTAGGTGCAGAGAAAAACTACCCCTGACTGCTTCCAGAGGAACGCAGTCGGGCTGCTGCTCAGGAGTGCTGGTAGGGTCTGCTGGAGAAAGAATCTCTAGAGCCCTGGTTACGCGGACCCCCTCTACCCCAAAAGGGGTGTTTTCCAGATGAGTTGCCCCCTCTACCCTAGGGGGATTGTTCACAACGAGTGTCACGAAAAGATCCTTGGGATTTCTTGAACCACATTTTTCCTCCTTTCTGGTTCCTCAAGTAGGACCTCTGGGGGTTGGAAAAGCCTATGCCCACAGCAGACAAGGTCTTTCCATCTTTCTCACTTCGTGCAAGTGTGTCTCATACTTTGGGTCCAAAAAGTGCAGATTCATCAACAGGTGCATTGACGAAGGAAGATTTAAAGGGGTCTGTGAAGTCACACAACTGCATCCAAGCATTATGTCTTATGACAATGCCTGATGCAGCAGCTCGAGCTGCCCCCTCAGTGGTGTGAGATATCAAACACATCAAGGAGTTTGACATGGATTCAAGGGTAGCAGGCTGTGAGGCGACAGTGTCACTCATCTCATCAGGCAGTACCCCCTTCAAAGAGGAAGACATTTTGGAAATTAGGTCTCTTTGGAGGCGAGTAAAGTGTGCCAGATAGTTCAGTGACTGAATGGCAAAGGTAGCTGAAGCATAGGTCCACTTCCCTAGTCTGTCCATGGTCCAAGACTCCCTGTTTGGAGGGTGGACAGTGGAAATATCTTCTGCCAGTTCACTCTTTGGTGGCTGCTGCCACGACCATAGAATCAACTGCATACTGTCTCAGCTCCTACAGTAGTTTTTTCCCTGTTGGCACCAACCACCCTTGCTGCATTGGCTCCTGTGGAGCCGATGCTCTCTCGGAGCAGTGCTTGGACCATCTATACCTTGGTACCTAGGCTGTCATCTATTTTCTTGCTGGCGCTGTCTATGTCCATGGCTCCAATGGCTTCCAGTCCTCTCGGAGCTCCTCACCTGGAGGTGGGCTGCTCAGGGCATGGTGTGACCTCAGTTCTGAGGTTGTCCTTCCTGGTTCTGGGCTCCCATCCCTCCTCGGGTGGGCCTGCTTTCCAGGTGATGGAGAGGGTCCTTGCCTCCACAGGCTCGCAGTCAGCACCAATGACATTAGTATCATAAATCCCCCTAGCATGCAGCTGTCCCAACCCCCTATTTTGGGACCCTGGGCACGGGAGTCACAAGACCCCCCCCCTTTGAAGAGAACCCCTTCAACAGAGTCCTCCACAGAAGATCCCACTAGGGAGCCACCCTGGAAGAAATGGTGCAAGAAAAAGCACCTTGATTCCCCAGAGGACTCTATCACCAAAGACATCGATTGAGATGAGGGGGAAGGCTCCCCACGGTCTCCCCCAGATGAAGTCTCATTTGGAGACATTCTTGAAATCCTCTAACCCTTCTTTTGAGGAATTGGTGTTCTTGCAGGCCTTCCGTGCCTGGCCATCTACTTCCTAGGTGACCCCACCGGCAGATGACCTTGTTAAGCTCATTGTGCAGTGTGCCTGGAAGGCCACAGACAATGTAGAACCTGTCCCCTGGAGGCCAGACAAAATTTTAGCTACACCTGAAGACCAGCCCATCTCGGTTCAAGCAGTTGACAGTTTATTTTTATTTTTTATTTTATTTTATTTAACATTTGTTGACCGGGAATGTCCGACTAGGTTCCACAGAGCCTGTTTTCAGTGGAGGCCCGGGGAGAAATGCTCCAGATGCATGTCTTTGGACCTGGTTAGAAGCTGGAGGAGGATAAACAGGGGATGATGTAGTAAATGATTCTGAGCCAAGAGGGATAGAAGGTCTAGCTAGAATGGGCAATCCATAGCTCCCAGAAGCTGGTCCATAGCCTGCACTAGATCTAATTCTGAAAAACTCCTGGTGGATCTAAAGGAGGCTGCTGAAGGAGAATCAGGTCTTTCTAGGAAGGGGCTAAACGTCTGCCCCAAAAAGGGTCATAAGTTGGAGAGTATCTTGTCCTTGGTAGATATTCAAGTTTTGGTGCCTATGGAGCCGAATAAACTATCAGCACCATGGCTGGGGATGGTGCCGAAGCAAGTAGACTCATAGGAGCCAATGTCGGATCCAAGGACAGCACCAAAGTCAGTGGTGCCAAGGTTGGAACCAAAATAGGGGGTGAATATCTTGGACGGCACCGAGGGAGAAGATACAGAGCCTGGTGCCGAAGAGGTCTGCAGCGGCGAAGCACGGAGCTGACTCGGTTCCATAACTGATGGAGATGCAGGAACCGAGTGACTCCATTTTTCCTTTTGTTTTTTGGTCTTTGGAGGGGGTGAGACCTCCAACCCAGATGGAGCCTCCAAAAAAGGTGTCTTGATTAAACCTTTTAAAATAAGCTTATTTTTACATTCTGCTAGTGTACAATTACTAAAACTAGCACAAATGTTACAGTCAGCTTTAATATGATCCATGCCCAAACAGTAGACACAATGAGCGTGTCCGTCCGAGTTGGGAGTCTTACGCCCACACTTGTCACACTGTTTAAACCCCAACTTAGCTTTGTCTGACATAGTAAGACAACAAGGCTATCATAATAGAAAAAACAAAAGAAGGGAGAGAAAAAGGTGAGAGAATGCCAACGATGGTATTTAAAAAATACCACAAGTGGTAAGGAAGGGCCTATCCAAAGGCAGGAGAGAGGGACAGTACCAATAATGGTAGAAATTAAATTACCAAGGTAAAGGGTAGGGAATAGAAGTAGGTTATAGGCGACAGTGAGAAAAGGCTAAATTGACTAAAAAATAAAAAAATTTGAGGAGAAACTATATTAAAAATCACAATTTTCCACTTAGCTTTGAGAGAGATGGCTAGCACATCTGATGAGGAATGTGGCAAACGTGATCTGGAGTAACTAGGAGAGGGGCATTATGGATAGCTCTTAGCTGAGAGTTTTTGGCTGGTGTGAGCCTGTAAAATGGCTGTATCAGTTCCAAGGATGGAACCGAAGTCCTATTTGTAATGAATAAACAAAGATTTACAACATCAGATGTGTTATTTTCTCCATAAAACATTATACTATTTGATGTTATGGTACTGTACAGACTCTCTTCTTACCGATTTTACTGGCTGAATTCCTGTATCACATCTACTTATGATTGCATTAATTTATGCTACACATTACCTGATTTATACTTTACGCATTACTGTTACATTACTATTGTTGCACTGATGTTGACTAAAGTTTATTGTTTCTTTTCATTGCACTTCTTCTGTGCAGAGCCAGAAAATGGTCAGGGTGGGTCAGTGGTCTACCTCGGTAGCAAACCTTAAAATCTGTGAAAGTTAAGTATTCTACATACTCTGGTATCTTTTAATGTGCAGTGGACAGCATCATGCTGACCATATCTATTAAGAAGCAGGCTCATTTAGAAATATGAAACTTAGTAAAATCCGCTGACTATTCGCAGTCTCGAGCTTTCACCTCTCATGCCCAATGTCCCTCACCTCCCCTTCACAGTTCCCAGCTCTCACTTACCATGCCCAGTGTTCCTCACCTCTTCTTTACAGTCTGCAGCTCTCACCTCCCATGCCCAATGTCTCTCACCTCTCCTTCACAGTCCCCAGCTCTCATCTCCCATGCCCAATGTCCCTCACCTCCCCTTCACAGTCCCCATCTCTCACTTCCCATGCCCAATGTCCCTCACCTCCCCTTCAGTCACCAGCTCTGACTTCCCATGTCCAGTGTCCCTCACCTCCCCTTCACAGTCCCCAGCTCTCATCTCCCATGCCCAGTGTCGCTCACCTCCCCTTGACAGTTACCAACTTTCACTTCCCATGCCCATTGTCCTTAGACACCAGGAAGTACTAGACAAATTAATCATTGGGGCTGTGCTTAATTGTTATGGGAAGACTGTCAAGCCAAAAAGAGCATTTGTTATGCATTCTCACCTCATATTAATCCCTTCTACCTTAATGGGTTTTCAGTCATCTCCTGCAGCTGCTCTGAATGTTTTAGGTTCCTTTCCTAGTGAATGTTTTTACCTTGTTACTGTCAATGTGTTTCTGCATAAAAGTGCAGAACTTGTCAAATTGTTCAATAATAATACAATAATAACAGCAATCTCAACTTTATAAATAGGGTGACATGAGCAATGCCATTTTTTAAAGTTAATTTTTATTTATTTAATTATGTGTTAAACCAAGTGAATGTATTAATAGATGTAGATGTTTTCCTGCCATATCTGAGGCCACAAGGGCAGCAGTAGGATTTCATGCAGATATGATTTAAAGTAGTCCCTAAGAGTCATGCTTTTGCAGGTATGAGGAAATTAGAATTCTTTAAGAAAAGTCACATGGATGAAGGGAGAATATATAAAACCCTTACAGTTCATTCAGCTTTCTGTAGCACATTCCCTCATAGACTCTTCTTCAATTCAAGTCCAGAGTTTTTCTATCTTTAATTTTTGCTTGCCCCCTCCCCAATCTGTATATGACATTGAAACTGTGATACCATTGCAATACATTTCTGAGTCAAACCATTTCAGTTACACCTTTTCCACTTTCAGCCAAGTGAATCAGGCCTCTGCTACTCACCTCTAAGCATACGCACCTCATGTTTCACCTCTGTCACCAACCGCTAAGCATATACACCTTATGTTTCACCTCTGCCGCCCACCACTTAGCATACACTACACATCTTATGCTTTACCTCTGCCACCCACTACTAAACATACACACCTTATTTGTACTTCCCTGGAATTATTTTGCTACTCTCTATGACTGCAGGAAGCATTTCTCTGCCATACTGTTGAACTGGTAACATTCTGTCACAAGTTGTAGTGATTAGCTTGGACAGCGCAGTGGTGCAGCGGTAGCATTGTCACCTCACAGCAAGAGGTTCTTCGGTTTGATTCTCGGCTGGAGTGCCTTCTGTGTGGAGTCTGCATGTCCTCCCTGCAATTGTGTGGGTTTTCTCTGGGTACTCCGGTTTCCTCCCACCTTACAAAGACATGCATCTACAGCATTTCTCCCCAGGCCTCCACTGAAAATTGACTTTGTTCCAAGTCAGACTTTCCCTGTAAACAAATGTTAAAATTAAATAAATAAATACATAAGATTAGATGTTACATCACATTGCAGTGTCTGCTATTATTTTATTATGCTAGGTAGTGCTTTTGATTTTGTACTATCTCAGACTGACTATTCCAGCGTTTATCATTAAGCCCCTTCATTGGCAAAAAGAGTTTGTTGGAATGTAAGTTAAATGCATGTTAAAACTTCTGTGCAATTTAAAGTGCTTGTGAGCATTGAAGCTATTTTTTTTCAAATGTTTTCCTGCCTTTTCCTTACTTTTTTCAGTGTTCCTTTATTCTGCTGCTAAAGTTGCTTTTTGAGAGGTTGAGGTCCTTAATTTGTAAGTCTAGAAGAAGTGAAGAAAATATAAGAGATAGAAATAGTCTGAGTATGAGCAGTATTAGTAAATGTCAGTGGTAGTAAGAAAATCCTTATAAATTATATTAACAGAATAGTACATTTTGTTTCCTTCTGAAGATGTGTTGCGTGAGGTGGTAAGCCAAGTGGCCCCATCACAGCAATTGTATTACAGAAATTAATTTCTATATTTACTAAGAAACCACTTATAATTTCAGTGCATTTACTGGTGGCATTGTTCTTTTGCATATAGTTCAATGGAATAAGATGAAGGCCCAAGACTGAAAAAACTCCCTTGTCAGCCTCAACAAAAAGTTGAGATCCCTCATCAAATCCTCTAAAGCTAGCTATAGAAACAGAATTGCAGCAGATAGTAAAGACAACCACAAGGTCTTTTATAGTTATGTAAAGAATCTCCACGGCAATACACAGATTTGCTCTGAGCTACTGCATGGTGGTAGCTCAAATATACTGGCTGACAGATTCAGTGCCAGTTTTACCCCTCCCCCCAAAGGACTAATCACAATACCAGTAGATTGCCAGGCACCCAGTAGTACTGCTGCACAGGTTAAAACAGCACTGTCCAAGGCAGAATACAGCTTTTGTGGGAACTGACAATATCCCTTGCTGTGTTTTATATGAACTACAGAGTGAACTGGCACCTCACCTGTGTGCCCTGTTCAATCACAGCCTCACCTCAGGCTTTGCTCCTACTGAATGGTGCACTGCTACATTCATCCCTCTCCACAAAGGAGGAGCGACTACAGACCATGGGAACTATCGCCCTATTAGCCTGACGAGCCTGATATGCAAAGCTATGGAATGCATCATCAGCATGGACCTAATAAACAAGGATATAGGGAATCTCCAAACTCTAGATCCCACACAGTTTGGTTTTGTGAAGGGTGGATCATGCCTGCTCAACTTGGTCAACTTCTTTGAGTCAGTCACCAGAGCTGTGGATGAAGGCAAGGTGGTTCATAAAGCTTATCTTGATCTGGTCAAGGCCTTTGATACAATTCCCCACTCAGGAATCACAGAAAAACTCACTAAGCTAGGCATCAACCCCTATATCACTAGGTGGGTTGCAAACTGGCTTACAGATAGAATCCACAGTGTGAAAGTAGCTGACTCCAAGTCAGACTGCCAACTAGTCACGAGTGGAGTCCCACAGGGCTCGGTCCTGGGTTCTTTCCTGTTTATCTACTTCTCTGAAGTCCAAGCAAACAGAAAGGGACTCTGGCTGACAAGGTTCACAGACGATTGCAAGTTGGGAGCTATTATTAACTTCCCAAGTGATGTTGACATCCTACAGAATGGTCTCACTGAGACCAATGACTGGTGTCAGAACCATGGCCTTAAGCTCAATGCCAAAAAATGTGTCGTCATCCCCTTTGGGAAAAACCCAGTTCCCATGAATTACCACATCGATGGTAGTTCACTAAACGCAGAAGGTATTATAACAGATCTGGGAACACAGGTTGACAGCAACCTCTCTTTTGATCACCACATTGCCACTGTGATCAGAAAATCCTTCTATGTCGCACATCTCATTACTAAGGGTTTTGCATCCAGGAAGAAAGAGGTCATTGTCTCCCTCTACTCTTCCCTCATTAGGCCAATCATCGAGTAAAATGCTCTATTTGGCATGTACTTCCCTAGACACCTGCAACAACTGGAGATGCCACAAAAGTACCTCACAAAGAGGATTCTAGGCCTTAAACACTTGTCCTATATGGACAGACTCAAAACTCCAACTATTCTCTGTCTCATATTGCCTATTTAGAGGCGATCTCTGCTTGACTTACAAAGCCATGTCTGACTCAGCTCTGTTAGAAATGCTACATCTAAAGAAATCCAAATTCCTCTGCACCACACACTCCAGAGACCTCAGCCTCATTACCAAAATCAACAGAATGTACTGGAGGGACAGGTTCATAACCCAGAGACTGCCCATGCTATGGAATAGACTTCCCATGCATGTCAAGCAAAGCACCTTGCTGACCATCTTCAAGAGAAATCTTGATGAGTGGATGGGAAATAGAAAATTCACCCCGGGGATAACTCCAATGGCTCTACTTGACAGAGGTACTGGGAACTAAGGCCAGGTGGCATGATGCCAGGGTAATTCTATGGCTAGGCTTGTAAAGGCCTGAGGGCCATTAGCCTAGAACACACCTATGAATCTATGAAACATCTCTAAAGCATTAACACATCAGGCTCATCCAATATGTAGTCTGAGCCAACTCAATTCACCCACCATTTATTTAGGACAAACTGTATACCAAAGTTGCCCTTGTGCTTTAAGTGTTAGGGGCATCCAGTTGTCTGCATGTATTTTATCCTGCATAGTGGCTAATCTGAAGACAAGTGCATCTGTGTCCTAGTTTGTAAGCAATAGCCTTACACTCTGAAAACCCTCTTCCACTGATATCCTGATGGTCAGTTTTACTCTGTACTTCCTAACAGACACTGACATTTACTCATCCTACTCATACTCAAACTATTTCTTTTCCTTATATTTTCTTCACTTCTTCTGGACTTGCTATTCCCATTATTTATATATTCCTGTCTTTCTTTAGTTGAACTGCATGCCTTCAAGGAAGTCATCCTTGGTCTCCCCCCTTCTGTTCTTATTTCTCCTTGCTGGAAATAGTTATTAAACCACTTTCTGCTTTGAGCTAGTATTTGTGCATGGTCAACATTGACTCAGTGCACTCAACTGTCTCTTTAATGTATTTTTATTTTGTTATGCAAGTGTCCCTGCTAGCAAACACATATATATATATATATATATATATATATATATATATATATATATATTTATGTAACAATGAAGTCTGCAGTTTGAACTGCAGTTTGCGGGCTATATTTTTATGTAAATTATAAATATTATGTCAGCATAAAATAAAGAACTTTGTCCACTATAATAACTACATTTTCTTAGACCACGGCAGTCCCATTGGTACTCTCCCTTTTAACTGTGCTCAATTAATTGTTTTTAGCAGCCCATTGTCTCTCTTCCATAAGTTTATTTCTTTAATTGTTTAACCACTGAGTTCTAAGCTAGTAGTTTCCCACAGCTACACTGCTGCAGTCTGGCTTACCTTTTCTCATAGATTTGCTGATCTGTTGGGGTTAGGGTGGGCTTTAAGTCCATAAAACCTTCTTATGTTATACAGTTGTTCAAACAGTCAAGTGCAATATTTTACTGTTATCACCATTAGTCAGGATGAGGTGATATTGGACTAAATATCCTACTAAAACTATGTTCTAGAGCAACAAAATCAAGACATAATGTACTAGCTCAAAGGCCTTTTAAGCTGCATTGTTCCTTTTACTTATCTCTGTCTGCAGATTTGTGGCTGTTTAATTTAAGTTACTGAATGTTTTTTCTCTCTTTGCCAAGTATTCATCCTCCTCCTTTCACCCTCCTCTCGGACTCACTCTGCTCCCCTACCCTATCCCCAATTCCCACCCTCTCCTTTCTTACTCTACATTTATACTTCCATAGCTCCACCCATATATTCATCAAATCAATACTATTAGTTCCCTCCAAAAGAAAACAATCAATGGAATTTCTCCCAGTAGTAACACCCACTCTTGTTTACCACCCAAGACACTCTCTGAAACTGTCTTAATCCGTGTCCTCTATAACTATCAAGTTATACCTCTACAACCAACCCAGTACCCTCCTAACATTTTTTAGTCCTTATTTACAGCAAAGATAAAACCCAAGTTAAACAAGATGCCCCTAATTCAGATTATTTAACTATTCCTCCTCACTCTTCTAGCCTTCATCACCAATTATCAAATCCACCTACTTAAAATTCTTAGGACTTCAACAACTCCTCACAAAGAATATCAACATCTGCCCAGTCTACCTTTCTCCATAACACCCTATTTCTGCAAACAAACCATATCTGATATATTTATGTATAAATATCTCATAACTAAGTATCCAAGTTTATGATCAAATACCAAACCAAGACAAAAATATAACTGGCCACACCCTTCCCCTCTGTAAAATATAAGTTCAAAAAATTAGCGGAGATATTGACCCCAACCCAGGTCCCACTGTTCATAAATCAATCACTTACAACCCCAAAACAAACCAGTCACCTAATATATCTCAGCAAAAAAACAGAACCCAAACATCATCTTACTAAATATGAGCCTAAGAAATATGTGCAATAAAATCCATGACATAAATGCTTACCTTGCCACAAACACTCCTGATGTAGTCATAGCTACTGAAACCTGGTTGAAAAAGAAATAAAGAATAATGAGACCCCCCCCCAGATACAATATACTCAGGCATGACAGACAAAACAAGTGTGCAGGTGGTGTAAAAATCATCTATAAAAATTCCCTGACCATCACCTTACTTACACAGGGAATACCCACATTTAACAATGCTGAACTTCTAATAGCATTCTTAAAAATCAACAGTAGGAAAACAATATGTTTACCAGCAATTTATATACCACCATAGAATAACATTGATAATGCTGACAGCATCCTGTATTAGATATCCCAACAAATTAACCATGTAACTATAATACTTGTATATTTAAATATAGACTGACAGCTGATAAATTCTAATACCCCCACTGAATCAATAAACTTGCACAACTTCAGACAATTAATAACCATACCTACTAGAATCAATAAAACTTCAGGGAGACACACTCAGCTTTACACTGTATTCTTACAAAACAAACCAGAAAAAAATTACAAAAGTATGCTGCCGCTCAGCATATGTGACCACACACCAACATATGTTGTTATAACTCTCTATAACCTAAATAAACATATTACCTATAGTCAAATATAAAATACAACGTATTTCAGCAAAGATATTTTCAGTGAAACACTAAAACAATATAACTGGAATGTACAAGAACAATGCTACTAGATACTGCTGTAGAATAATTTAATAACATATTCTTACAGACCTTAAATAATCAAGCACCAGTACACAATAAAAGAGTAAAGTCCAACCCTGCACCATGGCTGACAAAAGAAAAAAAAATCATGACATAAAAGGATAAAGCCTAGAAAAGTGGTATAAAATATAACTAAAAATGCCTTCCAGCATTTTAGATATCTCAGAAACCTTGCAAAACTCCATGTCAAACAGGATAAGCAAATACACTATACCAAACTACAAGACAAACATAAAAACAGCCCAAACATTTTTTGGTCATTATTAAATAAACTACTTAACCCTGACAAGATCACCACTCCCTCTCCAAAAACAGACAGTATCACAGGTTCTATCCCCACACAGTGTCATTTCTACTTATACAATCAATATTATCTCACCTAGACACTAAAACATCTGCCCCCCCCTCCCTCTACGCTGACCAGTCAAAACCACTCACAGCTCTTCAATTTTAGTCCAGTACCTACCTCGCTCATAAGGAAGTTGATCCTTAAACCAAAAGCTATTTCTGTAGCTGTAGACCAACTACCATCAGACTACCTAAAAATGGCCCCAGAAGTCATAGCCTTCCCTGTGTCCATACAGAAAGATATGTCTCATCACAATGGAAAAAATCCAACATCATATCACTGCACAAAGATGGCACATCTACAGAGTTTAATAACTACAGACTAATAGTGATTCTCTCCCCCTCTCTGAAATATTAGAGAAATGCATCCATATGCAGCTGATGCAATACCTAACCTCAAATAACCTGCTCTTTGAAACACAACATGGGTTTAGGCCCCAGCACAGCACCACTACTGCTCTACTACATTTTACCAATATAATAAACCGACCTAGAAACAAGGATATGCATGTGTCTATCATGTTCTTAGTCTTGTCAAAGGCATTTGATATTGTCTAGCACCAGCAACTGCTCATTCAACTCTCTTCAATAAGACTTTCACAACTCTCCTTATTGTGGTTTGTCAGTTACCTATCTGGAAGGCAGCAAGTGTTTAAATGGCAACAAACCTACTCATCCTTTCAACCAGTTGCTAAAGGTGTCCCTCAGGGGGGGATCTAATGACCTCTGCTCACCATGCCAGTTTAGTACATTATGCAGACAACTCGACATCAATATGTGCGGCCTCAACAGTAAATAAGTTCCAAGTCATTACCCCCAAATCTTTTTCCTCTCTAGAAATCTGGCTCAAAGAATCAAACCTCCTATTCAACCCCCAAAAAACTAAGTTAATGCTTTTTACCTGAAAAATGTGCCAAAATCAAAAGCAATTTTTACCATAAAGCCAGCAGATAATACTGTCATTGAAACTGTAACTCACAGTAAACTTCTAGGCATTATAATAGATGGCAGTCTGAAATATGACCAGCATGTACTGCACACCATTAAATCTACACACCAGAAACTAGACTCCCTTTATAGGATCAATGGATTACTTACAGTTACTGCAAGAAAAACTCTAGCCACCACCTTCTTATTGCCCACTGTCTTATACACTGCTTCTATCCTAACAAACTAAACAATACTCAAAGAAAGAAACTTGCCTCCTGCTACAGTAAAGTAGCTAAATTTGCCACTAATTTCCCTGATCGGACCCACCATTGTCATAGCTTAAAACAAACTGGCTTGAACTACACAACTGCCTGACATATTCATAACTAACTACAGCACACAAACTCATTCATCATAAAGAAAACTGACCTGCACTATATAACTTATTAATGACCTACTATCCAGCAAGGGACCTTTACTACTTCTTCTTTCGGCTTTTTCCCTGTTAAGGGTCGCCACAGCGGATCACCTGTCTGCTCATGATTGGCATTTGAGTTTTATGGTGTCAAATTACCAGCCCGGTGCCTTCCACAGAAGGCACACACATGCACACACTCACAACTAGGGCCAATTTAGAGTGTCCAATCCACCTACAACATGTCTTTGGGATGTGGGAGGAAACCGGAGCACCCGGAGGAAACCCACACGACCACAGGGAGGACATGCAGACACTGCACAGAAGGCACCGAAGCCAAGAATCGAACCGGAGAACCTCTTGCTGTGAGGTGGCAACGCTAACCGCTGCACCACCATGGCCGCCCAGTAAGGGACCTTCACTCTAGTAACAAATTCGTATTAGTTACAAATAAGTCAAATAATGTTGCAGGAGACTTGTTCCACTCCCAATGCATTTTTAAACTCTGGAATAGTATCCTCTCAGAAATAAAACTTTCAGGCAAACTCAGTAGTTTTAAACCAATGTTTAAACAACATCTTAACCAATCCTGGTCATATGCATGCTCATCTCAAGGGTGACAATTTGTGTTCACCATACAGTATTCTTCAAATACTCTTCTTAAACAGAATACACTCAACCTCTCACTGAAATGACAAAACAATTTTTATACATAACTGCTGCCTGTATAATTCATGGGCTGTCTCTTTAGTAACTTCCGCATCTGTAATATGTTAGACTGTATAAATGTAACTACTGTTTGTGTATAAATGTAAATAGAAATGTGACTGCTCTGTAGAACTTAGTATAATGCAGTGTAAGAAAATAGAACTTTTCTCCCTGAGCCTCTACTGAAAATGGTTATTACCTAGTCGGTCATTCCCGGTAAACAAATATAAATTAATAAATAAAATAAATATTGGTCAAATGCCAGATTACTGTCTACATATATTCCCAGATCCCAAACTACCAGGCCAACTCTTAGGGGTGTCTTATTGATGAAGTAATTAGCTTGGGTGGCAGTGTCCCAGAAGGCACTGTAATGCATTTCTTGGCATTGATTTTTAGGCTGTGACTTTGGCCCTTGTAATTTGTTGTAAATCTTATTGTAAGATGATTGTGTCATGTGGGGAATCTTTGACAGTGCCCTATTAAAACATTATAATTCAAGAAAACAAATGTTTGGATTATATACACAACCCTCCTCCCTTCAGCATGAGATTTGTTCTGCCTCTTTTTTCCCATTTAATGCCTGTCATATCCTGATCTCTCTGATCACTGTATCCAGTATTTCCACTAGCTTCATATTTTCTTCCTGCATTTCCTACCCACCTTTTTTGCTCCTTTCTTCTTACCTCTTCAGTTATATTAACATTTCTAGCAATGGACTATTTGTTCTTTTCCACAACTTTGTTATAATGTTTTTGGCTATCAAGCATATTATTCACACCATTACCTCATCCCTTTTGTCCTATATATGTTGCATTTTCCATTTGTAACCTCCCTAGCTCTCTAACCATCATTTAAAGATTTTATATCTATCAATCTATCTATCTACGGGTCCAATTTGTAATCTTGAAATACTGAAATCTCGAAATTCAGTATTTCAAAACCACAATCACAAAAGCACATCATCCTATAACCACACAATCCCGAATGTTATAATCTTGTCAGCAGGATATGAATACTCCCTATCACTTTACGAGGGCATACAGTGTACAGACAGAAAAATGGGTACTGCGACGTATCCCCCTCTGGGAAGTGTCGATAACTTGTATGAAACAACTGTGTCACAAAAACTGAACAAAGTCCTCATAAGAGAAGTGTATGTGTTCCACTTGGAACAAACCTCAAATATAAAGAAGTAGTGGTGCTGCAAGTGAAATTTTGCTTTGAAGTGTAAAGCTAGGCTGCTAACATTAACTGTACCTACCGGTGAGCAGCTGGTAAAATCTGTATGCCATAACCATGCTGGTGACCCATCAGAGCAGGTGAAATACAATTTGTGCTGTGAGCTTAAGCACAGGCTGAAGTCTCTAGAGATTCACCATATTTGTTAGTAGAAGACTCATTAGCTTCCACATCAATGGATATAGTTCCTGATCTTTCCACTAGATGAGCTTTACTGCAATAAGTGGGAATAGTACGAACAAAACAAACAACTGTATCAAGCAAGCCATACTTAAACCTCCAAACTTTAAATGTACAAGACTACCCTATTATGACAGGTACTTTTCCGAAGAAAAGAATAATAGATGTCAGTGATGACAATACTGTAATAGTTTTCAGCACTGTAAACAACTTATTCGATCACCGTATAGCATTCACGGCTTGGGGAGGTATGGGTGATATAGTAAATCAGTCCCCTTACTGTACTGTCTAATCAGCAAAAAGTCATTGAAGGTCTATAATGCTATGTGGGATTGTGTCTTCCACCTGCTGTCAGAGCAAGGATTCAAGACTACATTAAAGTATGTCTTATATGACTTTGAAATAGCCGCAATCAAAAGTATATGTTTGAACATCAGTGGTGTGAAGTCCAAAGGCTGCCTATTCCATTTCGGTAGAAATGTATGGAGGAAGGTCAAAACAGATAGGGTTGGCCTCATTATGTAATACTGATATGACCTTTCAGTTAGCTGCGAAATTGCTAATAGCATTAGCTTTTTTGCTAGAAGGTGAAGTGTTACCCACTTTCCACACACATAAGGAGACATTTCCTGCAGAGAGTAGGGAACTTGTGAAGTACTTTGGCGATTGGTATGTGTTTGAGAAGGAAAAGGAAGTTTGCTACTCAGACTACTGCCTTTTGTAGATTTCCCCCCATATTCCCTATTTCATTTTGGAATATCCATGATTTAAACTCTCTACCCCCCCCCCCCCCGGGCACAAAATTCGATGGAGGCCTGGCACTGTCGATTGAAAGTTTACCAGGTGCCAAGGCAACGGACTTGTCAGTGCTCATGAAGACACTGGCTAGGGAGCAGGATAGGGTGGAGGAGTTGAGAACCCGCCTTGCAAGTGGTTGTCCACCTTCTCCCAAAAGTCGTAGGTTGCTACGGAGACACAGTCAATTTTAAACTATCTTGGCAAGTAAGGAGATGTACAGTATGTCTGAGTTCCTGAAAGCCATTTCAAGAGTTTTGAAGATGTAACGGCTCATTTAGCTATAAAAACAAGTGGAAGGATCGGTTTAAATTCACGTGTGTGCTCACTACTTGTAATTATGGTACGGTTATATCAGTACATTGTCACAGCATGTGGATGTGCAATGGTGGAGGGTGAAAATGAACATAAAAAATGTTGCATACAGCTGTTTTGAAATTTTTAGCTTTCAGTGTTGTGCGGTTCGATTTAATGATACTACAGGATTCTGTGCTTTCGTGATTGTTGTCTCGAAATACTGAAATTCGAGATTTCAATGTTTTAAGATTACAAAGTGGACCCACACACACACACACACACACACACACACACACATATATATATATATATATATATATATATATATATATATATATATATATATAGTGTAAGCCTACTGGAGCCCCAGAAAATGTTCCCTCTTCATACCTACAGCAGGCCATATATATTTTCCTTATCCTAAATGGTATATAAAAATACTTATACAAATGTTTCCATGCAAGCATGTGAAATCTCCTAGACTTAATTGCTTTTACTGGCATTTCACAAGTCTGTTCCAAAAATGTAGGCTCTGTTTGTGTGTCTAATGTATGTGTCCACGTTTCTTTTTCATGATTTTTAAAATTCCTAGAATACCTAAATGTATGACTATGAATTTTTGTAACTGTAGGCAAGGATTTAGTTGTCAGAAATTTACATACATCATTCATTGAAAAGAAACTTCTTCCAGTTCCTATTTGCACATTCACAGCTGTCACCCTTTTTCACAAGAAGTATCATCAAAGGAAAAATGATAAGGCTGTCAAGGTTGGTGAGTGAAAATGGCTTACAGGCAGTCCCAGGGCTAAGGACAAGATATGTGTCCTTAAGTCAAATGTGTATGCAAGTTGAAACATTACATATGGTTCTTATTAAATATCACTTAGTCAACTGTTTACTCAGTCTAGTATTTATTTTACTTTTCTTTGCATATAAAACAATTTCAAAACACTTTCAAATAAGAAAATCTTAAACATGATAGTGTACACTGCAGTAATAATACTGTAAGCACAGTGTAGTAACAGTACAATAACTATGTTCATACTACAGTACAGGACTATACGTAGTGTAAAAAACATTAAAGAAACAGTTCTTAAAACAGTTTAAATGGAAAAAAAAAAGAAAAAGGCTGGCAATTACTGAAAAGGTTAACACTCATCTGTGAGTTAACATTATGATGTTGTTGTTCTTTCGGCTTTTCCCGGTTAGGGGTCGCCACATCGGAACTCCGGTCCGCTAATGATTGGCAGTAGATTTTTATGGTGCCGAGATGCCAGCCCGACGCCCACCTTCAACGAAGGCATGCCCATTCATGCATGTCTTTCGAACGTCACTCGACCATGGGGAGGACATGCAGACTCCACACAGAAGGCGCTCCAGCCGAGAATCGAATGAGAGAACCTCTTGCTGTCAGGCGACGATGCTACCGCTGCACCATCATATTAATTGGATGATGCAGAAAATGATAGACTTGTTGATGGAGAGAATGGGCCTGATGGTGCAGAGTCAGGGTTTGATTCTACTGCTGGAGAGAGGATTGTTTACTACTGGATTCAATTTCTTGAAGTAGGCATCAAGGGAGGTTTGTACAGAGATTTCTTTTTCTCATCATTAATGGCCTTATAGCAGCCGAGGCCCTCTGTAACTATATGGTAAACTTGGGTGAACCTCTCTGTGTTAGGATCTTGCTCCTCTAACATTGCCATTCCTGCTTCAATGAGACAAAAGGCTTCAACTAAGTCTCTTGTTGAAAACATTTTTGATTTTGGAGTTTCTAGGTCCCTGTTTCTTCCTCATATGCTATTGTTTGCTGCTCCAGTTCCTTAAGGTCTTCATTGGTCAGTTCTTTTGCATGGGAGTCAAGTAACTCAGTGATGTCTACCTTTAGTTGATTACCAATATCAAGAACAGCTTGCCTGGCTTCAGCAATGTCATCATCTGTAGAAGCCTGTAAAGCAGGCACAAATTGTGGGGACAACTTGTTCCACACTCCTTTCATATTTGACTGCTTTACTTCATCCCAAGAATCGGCAATATTTTTGATGGCATCATAGATGTTATAATTCTTCCAGAACTCCGTTAAGGTACTCCCATTATCTTGGTAGCCCTGACTGCTTGTGAGAAGGTCCACCACAGACAAAAGGCCTTTTACTCCCTGATCCATTGGCTGAAGTAGTGATGTGGTGTTGGGGGGTAAAAATATGATCTTTACATTGGAGCGTAAGTCATCTAAACTGTTTGGATGTCCAGGTGCATTGTCAAGTAGAAGGAGCATTTTGAAAGGAATGTTTTTGGCCAAGCAATACCTTTGAACAGCAGGAGCAAAATGGTTCAAGAACCAATCTTCAAAGATGGCAATTGTAACCCAAGCCTTTGCATTTGCCCTCCCAATAACAGGAAGAGATGCCATAATGACCTGCTGTAGTGCCCTCAGATTTAAGGAGCAATACACACGCAAGGGCTTCAACTTAAAGCCACCAGAAGTGATACCCCCGAACAATGACGTTAGCCTATCTTTTTCTAATTTACGCCCTGCTGCACTTTTTTCCTCTTTTGAAATGCAGGTCCTTTCAGACATTTTCTTCCTAAATAAGCCAGTCTTGTCTACATTAAATATTTGATCTGGCAAATAACCTCCCTCTTCAATATTTTTTTCCAATATTTTAGGAAAATCCCTTGCAGCACTTACATCGGCACTTACTGTTTTTGAATTTTAATGTTATGTAAATTAGCCCTCCTTTTAAAGCAATGGAACCAGCCCCTACTTGCAAAGATTTCTGTGTCACACCTGCCTGAACTTGCTGCTCGAGCAGCTTTTAAATCATTGAAAAGGCTAAGAGGGATATTGCTCTGATTTTGGTCTTCCATCCAAATTAGCAATAGCTTTTCCATCTCAAGAATTAAACTACTGCGTTGCTTTGTAATAATCATAGCTTTCGTCAGAGCATGGCTTTTCACATGATTCATTATTTTTGCTTTGGCTTTTAAAATTGTTGCGATCGTTGACCGGCTATTGGCTAATACCTCTCCAATGGCAGATGGTGCTTCACCTCTCTTGCATTTCTTTATTATGTCCACTTTAATTTCCAGAGTGATTGCCTTCCTTTTTCTTTTTGGCACATTGCCAACATGTGCAGCAGATTTGCATTTTGGAGGCATAGGTCATGATGTCACCAGTGCGGAAGTTTACAAAAGTGTCTGGATGCAATAAAGTACTAGAGTGGCGCTCCACAGGATACACATACAGCACATTATACAACGACCCCCCATTAACATTCTAAAATGTGCATGCTGATTGGTCAGCGTGCCCGTTGCAAATCAGACTTATACTAATGGAAAAAGGTCTGGTCGCCCAGACTTTTTCAATTAGTATAAGTGTTTTTTTTTTGTTTGTGTTGAACAGCAATGGAGAACTGAAGAGCTCCATTGTTGTTATCTCGCTATGTTAAATGCGTTTAACATAACGAGATAGCTTAAAAAAAGCAACGGAGATCTTCCTTTCTCTGTTGCTTTTTTTAAGCTATCTTGGTATGTTAAGTGTGTCTAACATAGTGAGACACTTTTAAAATGCAACGGAGATCTTTCTTTCTCCGTTGCTTCCTCTACACACAGCTCTGATATACTGCATAAGCATGTGCAGTACATCAGAACTGCTCCAGAATACCGGACAGCTGCGGGAGGGCAGCAAGGAGGCATTATACAATGCCATTATTTAAGAAAAGTAAGTATTTTTTTCTTAAATAATGTCATTGTATAATACCAATAACCCACGCCTGGGTGTGGGTAATGCTGGATTTACCCATGGTTGTCTTTGTTTGGCCACTCGGGCTTCATCCTCGTGACCAAACCACGCCAACCATGGGTAAATCCAGCATTACCCACACCCAGGCGTGGGTTATTGTTTAAGTATTGTAGTCTGCAGCCAAACACTTCTCAGGTCTGATTGGTCAATACAAACACTGTCTACACCTAATTAATATTTCAATTCAGCTGATTCAGAGCAGTGTTTCCCAGACATTCCCTTGTTTTATACAAGTAATAGTACATAAAAATGCAGTACAGTAGAATGTTCCATACAAAAAAAGATGTTACTTACCCCTTTTAAGCTTCACTTCATATTTCTGTACTACAGGCTTCACCCATCAATGTTTTCTACTCTTTTTCTGAACTTTGAGACCTCCTACTGTCACCTAGACCCTAGTGATCCACAATGTCATTTGCCTGTTCTACTGTACAGTACAGTAACTGCTTCAATACTGTACTGTACAAGAAAGCAGTCTTGATGACTCAGATTGCCAACACAGCGATCTCTTAACCAATAAGATCTCTTGTTCTCCGTGAAGGCGGAAGTAACTGCTCTAACTAGCCATACGAGCAGCTTCATAAATGGAGAAAATGGGGAAAAGGAAAGTACAACATAATTCTTTAAGGTAAGAGTTCGGCAGCTTTAAGGCTTTGTATTTATTTTCACATTATTTCCTACGCTGCTGCAGCTCGTTCTTATTTGTGGGTTGCCCACATGTTGGATGTCCATAACCCAGGGACTACTTGTATTTAAAACAGAAATGGAAAATTGGTGGATATGTTTTTTGATAGGCATTATCTCCAATCCTTGCAAATGAAATTAGGGATGAAATTTAAGGCGAGAACTTTTGAGAGGTTTATATTTTTTGTTATAGGTAAGGTTGCTAGAATGAAAGAGGGAAGAGTCTGACAATATGCTGGAGAAAAATGAGCTAATCTGGTAATTGCAGCTAAATGCTTGCGATGACCCTGGTATTAATGATTAAGTTTCTGTAGTTAGCGTATTACGACAAAAGTCCAAAAAAGGAGTGATACAACTCTGAAAAACCAATAATCCACAAAAGAGTTGTATAGAAAGTAAAACTGCCACAATCTCAGTCCAAAAACGTTACCGTGAATGAATATAAATGAGTTCAAGTCCAGCACTAAATTTATTTATTTCGACAAAAGGCTTCAGTATTGTGAGTGGGTATTTTAATCCGTCATTGTTTTCATTTTGTTTTTATGCTAATTATTTAATTTTGATTTACAAAAGTGTAATTTTATAATTATGCATACCCTTTCTAGGGTAGCTGTATTGAGGTGAAATGTACTTTTAAAAGAATCTTGCATTTTTAACGATCCTTGTATTTTTAACAAGAATCTGTTTATGATTGGTTGATTTAGTGAATAAACATTGGTTGGGTGTGTTTTGTCTAGCTCTGATGACGTTCCTGAACTGTTAGGGGATGAAAGTGCTTACTTAAATAAATTGAAAGTAATCAGGTACAGTAGCATTTTCTTTGTGTTATATTTGTTTTTTGTCAGTATTTTTGTTGGTTTCATTACTAGATTTTATTACAGACCAAATGCAAGTGCCATGACTAATGCACAACACTCTATACAACAGTCATCTAAACTTCAACACTACTATTTAACAATCACTTAGAAAACAGCCTAGCACACCCCATTATTAACATGAGGCAAGCGTGTGACCACTGCTTGTGTCTGCTGTCATGTTACCAGGAAAGTAAATATAGCATACAAAATAATTTACTTCCAGACTTATGAATAAAAACAAGTATATATAAGTATATATATATATATATATATATATATATATATATATATATATATATATGGGAACACTTCACATAATCGAATTATCGAAATCTCAAATTTCATATGGTCGAAACCATATGATCGAGATTTCAGTAAATCGAATATTTAATGTGTTAAAAAATAAGACCTTACTTATATTAAAACGTTACGTGCACACAGAGGCAAGGATTCCTGTACGGTCTGTGTGCACGTAATGTTTTTATCTTTTCTGCGGTGTTGACAGGAAGTGGGAAATCTCCCTTTTTGCGCTTCCACATACAGCGCAAAATGGGAGATTTCCCTTTTCCCCACTGTAGCGCGATCTCGGAGTTGGTATATTTAAGTAGGGGTGGGGGGCACAGCCCCCCTGCAAAAGCGGTGTTTGAGGGTTTTTTTTTTTTTTTTTTTTTTACGGTTTCATTTCAGAAGTTCGAGTTTCCAAAACTCGATCCTTTGGTCTCGGTTATATGAAATTTGAGATTTTTGGGGATTCGAGCTTCTGAAGTGAATCCATATACACATATATATATATATATATATATATATATATATATATATATATATATATATATATCATACATGCAAGTATATATAATTTGCATAGGCACCAATTCTGATGTCTTATATACTGCTTTGTAGTTGCAGTAGTTAAACTTCCAGTCACAACAGTAGCTTACAAAACCATGTTTGGAATGTGTAACAGTCATGCTGCTGTGATATTAGTAATATGCTCTAGCATACTAATATAGTATATCGTATTAATCTGTTCTCTTTTTTTGCATGAATAGATTAAAGTAAAAAGGCTTGCTTGTGTCATGGGTTAAATATTATGCATAATCTTAACTATGTAAAAAGTGACCTTTTTCAGGGTCCTTGCTGAAGACAAACCAGCCCACTCAATTTAACCAATGAAGCATAAAGTAAATAAATACATAAAAAGATCATACACCAGTATCTGCTACTGTAGAACTGAATTAAATTTTGTATTTTATCTGAGTTTATACTATTCTTGATTCAATGCATTTTTCTAACATTTTACTTGAAAACTGTAACTTTAGGATCAAGAATAAAACAGCCTTCTTTTTCCCTGCTTTTTCTAAATTGAATAACTTTTTTTGCCTGTCTTGACTTGAAGTGATCTAATTAACCTACATTTATGATTTATCACAGAGTTCCTCTTGCCACAGATCCAGGGATCGAGTGAAAAAGTTGAGGTAATTCATTAAAAGTGCTCGCACAAGCCATATACCTTCTACCAAGACATGTCTACTTGTGATTCAGAAACATGCTAGCTGTGACAATGTACACTGATTTGTATGTGGTAGTTGTAACCTGCTGCTCATATAGGGAATGGTATTCTTCCCCCCAGTCACTTCATCACACAAATAATTACAAACACCCACACCACAGTCCCTACCCTGTTTACCCTCATGTGGTTCCCCACACTCCATAATACTTCAGTGCCATAAAGGCACGTATGTATTAGGCCACAGTGGTCTAGTATATCCCTCAACCCCTGATCTCCATTACAATGTCAGTACCATTACAGCACTTTAAAGAATCATCCCTGGTTGTCTAGTGCTTTCCCCACCACAATTTTAGTTATGATGTGATTGCTGTTACTGCACTTTTGCAATGTCATCTCTGGTATTCATCGGTTCCCCTGATCACTCTTTTAAGATTTCTGTGCCATATGTCACTTCACTTTATACCTTGTAGTTCCCACCCCTCCTCTAATCACTGTGCTACTACTTGTGTCATTATGGCTTTAAAATGCATTACCTGCTGTCCGGTGGCTCTTCCCACACTATAATCCCTGTACTGCAGTTGTTGCCATTACAGTATTTTAGAGTGTAAGCCCTGTTTTCTGGTGGTCTCCCCCATTCCTTTGTGATGTCTGTGCCTTAGCATGCTTTTAGGATTATCCGGTGTCTAGATTAGTACCCACAGCATCCAGTCCATGCAGTATCACTGCTGTTGTGTGGCACTTTAAGGATGGATCCCTGGGAGTCTAGTGTATCCCTCCAACTCCCAGTCCCTGTTTTGTCATCAGTGTCATTATCATACTTCTCAAAAGTAAGTCCCGATGTTTAGTCATTCCCCCATCATGTTCAAAAAGTAAGTCCTGATGTTTAGTCATTCCCCTGTCATGTTCAAAAAGTAAGTCCTGATGTTTAGTCATTCCCGTCATGTTCAAAAAGTAAGTCCTGATGTTTAGTCAATCCCCCATTATGTTCAGATTCAGTGGTTAGACCACAGTGTGGTTGGGATGACCATGCTGATCTACATAGCTAAGGGCTTTCATGAATTGCTTGGCCACATGGATATCGTACTGGAGGTAGCTCTGGGGAAAGAGCACATGGCTAATTAACATATGCTTCACCCCCCCGCAATAACTCATTAGCATGCAGCACAGCTGTAGGGCCAGCCCCTCTTGGTGCTGCATGTCTTTGTGTTAGAGGACCATACAGCACTGTGGGTAGTTTATGAATCAGAGAAAGGTACAGTGACATGTACACCTTCTTGTACATGTTATGGTACCTTAAGGAACTGAGCCCTTTATTTTATTCAAAATGTATGACTAGGAATATACAGTATGTTTTCATATCAGTACTGCATCAACAGTATCATTTTATTATACTTTTTTACCAGGTTGAGCCCACTAGACAAACATATTTTGTTTCATGTTCAACCCAAGAGTTTTGGCCTGGTCAAAGGCCAAAGTTGATCAGCATATGGCATGCAAATGCAAGTTGCAAGAGTCTCTGCAGAATAGCTTGCAATATATTTATTAAATGAAAATATCCAGCCTTCTACGGTGAAATACAGCTAAAAAGAATTGGCTGGAAACTTCTCTTCACCTTTCACAGGGATCAAGAGTAATAATAGTAACAAGGAGAAAGTACTGATGCTCACAATCAGCAACATGTTTATCTTGTAATTTTTTTATTTTGTTTTGCTTTTTGTAGATGTTGAATATTCATTAGTGTAAAAAAAGGCAGATTCATAATATATAAACAGCACTATCTTGCATGGCTGATGTTTCTGCACTGATATCAGAAACGTTTTCCAAGTGTATACGTGTGCATCTCAGCGATATCCCTGGAATCCTTTGAAGTTAAATTTTAACAGGTTCTACAAAGTACAAAAGGCAGTTTAGTGTATCCGTGTTATGCATGTTTTTATTTGAGTTCTATAAATGATCAAGATTAGATAGTGACAGAATTCATTGTTAACCCTCTCTGAGTACAGTATGTGAAGAATGAGCTTCACAATACAATGTGAAAACTTATACTTTTGGGGTACCAGCATGCCTAGCCTTTTGCACGGTGGTCTTGATGTGGGCACTGTGTCCTTCAAAATAAATCATGATAAAACGGCATGCGACTGATGTCCTTCCTTAAAAATATAACTAATAATATATAAAGGCATGCAATATTATGTTTTTATCAAAAACTACTGAAACAACTAAAATTCTGTAATACTATGACTTGTGTTTGGTAATAACATAGAACTAATTCCTTGCTTAGATGAGGCTGAGATTTGTCTTGCCAAATTTCACATTTTTCTATGAAATATCCTAGTATCACTATCTGATGGTGCCACCTTCAGCAGAGTTGTTGCCAGTGACGTATCATATTGAATTAACTCTATTCTGGCCTACTAGCCTTAGCATGCTTTTTGTGCAGAGGCTGCCACCTCTACAGGAATTTCAGTTCTATAGAAAAACAGAAATAAACAGATAATAAAGTGTTCTCAGTTTGGCCCAATTAGCTCTAAACCTGGACCCCTCCATGAATCTCTCTCTCTCTTTCTCTCTCTCCATTTATCTCTTTTTTCTTTCTATCGTTCTTTGTGGTTGTCTTAATTCCATTATGAGCTGACACAGATAAATTTGTTGACCAAAGTGAATGAGTTAGTTTGTGAACTCCCTGAAGTAAAAGTAAAGGTTACCAAGTTACAACTCAATAACTGCATGGCTATTCCATCAGGTGTCAGCATGCCCTATGCCGTACACTACCTTTTAGTGAATTTAGTGCACCTCCAATCACAAGATTATGTACACTTCTGAATATGTGGCTCCTCTAGGCTTCCATTTTAAAAAGATGGATGGAAACTACTGAGAGTGATTACAAGGAAACTGCATGGATATCGACGGACAGATTTATGGAACTTTCCTGTCTTGGGAATCTTATCCAGTGCTCATAATAGAGTCATATCTATGTCAATAGAAAGTAAGACAAAGTGTAGCTACAGCTGTCTGGATTGTACCCACAATCATGCCTATGGATGCAAGAGCAACTATTACACTAACCAGAGAGTCCAGAACTCATAAAAGCCACAGTGAATAACCATCCACTGAGCCCTGAGGCAGTAGATATGGCCATACTCATTGCTTCACTTAGAAGTGTTAATACCTTTGGGAATCTCTACCATTTAATGATGTGCAAAAAAACAAGGCATTAGGTAGAACTTACAAGACATCTGCAAAGGAGAGTTTTGTAGAAGTGAATCCAGATAAGATCCCATAAGTGGCAGGCTGTAAGTGCTAAGTCATTTACATCAGTTGTTCAAATCCCAATGGAGTATCCTCACCCAGCATGGTTTCAGACCACCTAAACTGCAACACTATTAACCTAGCCAGAGACAAAGGCCAACTGGTTTCTGACATGTTTCTAGATCTGACCAAGGCATTCAATACCATAACCCATAACCTACTTCTAAAATAACTTTATTCATTTGGCCTATCACATAACTCCACTCATTGGTTCTTCAGCTTCCTTTCTCATAACCTTCAGTTTGCTTCTTCTTCTTTCAGCTTTTCCTGGTTAGGGGTCACCACAGCAGATCATCTGTCTGCTCATGATTGGCAGTGGAGTTTTACAGTGTCGAGTTGCCAGCCCGACGCCCAACCTTCCACAGAAGGCACACACATGCACACACTCCCACCTAGGGGCAATTTAGAGTGTCCAATCCACCTACTGCATGTCTTTGGGATGTGGGAGGAAACCGGAGCACCCGGAGGAAACCTACACGTCCACAGGGAGGACATGCAGACTCCACACAGAAGGCACCCCAGCTGAGGATTGAACTGGAGAACCTCTTGCTGTGAGGAGGCAACGCTAACCGCTGCACCACCGTGGCCGCCATAAAAATTAGAAATTGCAGCCAAATGAACTCTAATGGTAGAGGCCGATAGACCCGATTGAAAAAGGTCGGCCAGATAGTCTAGTATTATCGACACTGGTACTGAAAAGGGGTCTACTTGTTTATCTTTCAGCCAACAGGTAAATCTTTTCCACTTGCTCAGATAAGTAATTCTAGTGGAAGACTTATGAGAAGCAATGAGGATATCACGTACTGGTAAAGAATGATCATTCTGCCTAGCAATCAAGGGAATTGGAGTAGCCAAGCCATGAGCTTCAGTCTGTTCAAACTGGGATGAATCAGGTTCTGTGGATGTGAGATCAACTCTGGTGTTGGTTGGAGAATCCATGGTCGATCTAGTAGGTGAGGCTAAATGGATTAATCCCTACACTTTCTTCCTACCTGTTTAAACAAGTGTTAACCAGGGTTCCATACCGGGGCCACTGCTTTTCAACATATTTACCAACAACCTGCACTCTGCCAAATGTCAGGTATCCCTCATACAATATATGAATGACTCTACTTTAGTCTGTACTGCTATAATCCAGTTACTACACATCACCCAAGGGACATTTTCATCAATTTGAAAGCAGGCTCAAAAACTTCCAGCTTCTACTCAATCAAAAAAAAAAAAGCTGCTGTTATTCTTCCAAAAAGCCCTTACACACAGCAAACAACATTTCTCATTAACAGCATCTGATAATACTCCTATAGAAGTAATTCACCATACCAAGCTACTAGGCTTGACAATTAATGATAACCTGAAATTTGACTTGTGCATGCAACAGGTTTAAAAAAAACTCCCCCCAAATTAGGAACATACTATAGAAAACAAAACTAATTAACTGATTCACCTAGGAAACTTCTGGCCTCCACACTCATACATTACTATATGGCTCCCCAGTACTGATTAATCTTTAAACTTCTATCCAAAATAAACTAAACCAGTGCCAGAATAAAACAACATTTGCTACTATCTCACCAAACAGAACTCCTCACTGCTTAGCCCTAAAACAGCTTGATTAGCTTGAATTACCAAAGCAACTCACTTTCACCCAACTACTTATAGCCCACAAATTAACATACAAACCACAACAAAGCAAAGCCCTACTAAACATATGACATCTTGAGAGCTACATTTATTTTTGCATGCAATTATTTTTTTATTATTATACAGTCTGTTTATATTTGGGTTCCACCATAGGGTTTTATATTTGGATTTGGTGTAGTAAATTTATCTCTTAAGATGCAGAAAAAGAAACACTCATGCTAAACTTAACAGGGAACTATGGAAACTGATAAAATCAACCAAAGCCAGATATAAAGTAAAAATAGCCACCAAGGCAAAAAAAAAAAAAAACACAAAGCCACCTTTAATTATTTTAGAAACCTATCAGCATTGCATAAAGCTAACAGTAAATAATATCACATATTCCATTCTAAAGGACATAACCAATCTACTAGCATTTCCCCTACTATATTCACAGATCTCACCCCTGAATCTACACCTCCCATATCTCCCACAAACAAGTTCTTGAGCCAATATTCAAGGTCAAGGGCACTGCTTCCATGGGCCAGATAAAAATAGAGGCTGCATAATAGCCAGCATGAAACAGGACCTGTTAGAACCCCTTCAGAAGCTATTCAGTGTCAGCCTTAAAGCAGGCTTTGTAGCAGATAAATGGCAGACAGCAATTATCATCCATTTGCACAATGGTGGGATGACTTCAGACCCAGGAAATTAAAAACATATAAGTCTGACCATCTTTATTTGTAAGGCTATGGAAAGGATCATTGTGGAATTAATAAATAAGGACATAGGTAACCTACAAACTCTCAACCCAAACTAGTTTTGGATTCATCAAGAGTAGATTCTGTCTACTTAACCAGACTGACTTCTTTGAGAAGATTATTTAAGTAATGGATGAGGGTAAATCAGTACACATCACATATCTAGGCCTCATAAAGATGTTCAATGCCATCCCACACTTAGGTATTGTAGATTAAACTATCCCAGCTAAATGTAAATCATTATGTAGCTCATTGGACAGTAAACTGGCTCAGAAATAAAACTCTAGAAATTAGGGTAGACTGGTTTATCTCATCCAAAAGACATGTCTCTAGGGGTCTACACTAGGGTTGAGTTCTTGGGGCATTCCTCTTTGACATTTATTAGTCAGTGGTAAAAACTACTGTTAAGGGTTTGAGACTGACCAAGTTTGCAGATAACCGAAAACTTAGTGCCATCATAAACACACAAGAAGACACCAGGATCCTCCAAGAGGGTCTTTCCCAAACCATTTGCTGGAGTGAAAACTATTGGCTAAAACTAAGTTCAAAGGAATGTATAATAGTTATCCTTCAGCAAGTAAGAAGTCCATTGTAACTATCATATTGACAAAACACCCCTGAAGATTGATACTGCAGTTAGGAACCTGGGAACCTGTGGAGATATGAACTATCCTTAATCACCGTGTATTTGGTATTCTAAGAATGTCATATTTCATTGCATAATGTATTACTAAGGGTATGATATCCAGGTTCAGGGATGTTTCATTCCACTTTATTCTGCACTTATCAAGCTGATAACAGACTATAATGCCTCTTTCAGTATGGACGTGTCCAAATATTTGACATATCTTGAACACCCAGAATGCTTTCTTACTAAACAAAAGCAAGTGTCTAAAATCATAAAAACTATGTGGGCCATATCAAAGCCTTGTTCATAATTTTGTTGTCATACAGGCTAGTAAGGTCCAGTCTCTGCCTCATATACAGTCTCAGCATACACTAACCTGTCTGACCTACTGCACATTTGCAAGTCCAGTGGTGACATAAACACTGACGTAAGATATCTAAATCTCTTTTGCAGCATAAATATAATGTGTTGCATAGACAGGTATGTATCAAAGAGAACACCACATTTTTGGAATCACCTTCCTTTCCAAATATAGTAAAGTATTTCTCTTACACTATTCCAGCATAATTCTGGATGAATGGATGAGTAACCACAAATTCATCCCAGGTTTAGCACATTGTCTCTCATGGAAAGGGACAACATGTAAATAATATCCTCAACTCTAAGTTATTCATACTTTACAATTAATGGGCAAAAACTTTTGGGAATAAATGGATAGGCTTCTTAAGAGTCTCACACATCAATAGTCTAGTAAGTACTTGTGAATCCACCTTATGGGTGTCATGAGAGCTGATTTTCATCTTCAAAGCATCACTATATCTAAAAGCGCCCAATCCCCATCAGATTCCTTCTTTTGTGCACTGTGGTTCATTCTTCCTCTTCCTCTCACTCTGCCAGCTGAACTAATCAAGCTATCTTTCTAACTGAAAGATCTCTCTATTTGTACATTTAAGCTGTATCACTACACTTTATGACAAATAAACCTTCCACCTTCAGTCAGCTGTTTAATTTCCATGAATGGCTACTAGCTCCAAAGTTTCAGTGTTTTCTAGACTTACAATGTTGGCTCTCTACATCTCTTTCAGATTCTAAAGTAATACTTTGTCTTTCGTAAATGTTAGTTCTTTGGGAGAAGTACATTGAACCTGCAGCTCTCTGATATTTCTATGGTAAAACAGCTCTGTGCAATAATGTCATCCTGAATAACTGCCCACCTAGAGGTTCCCACTGGTACTTTACTTGATTCTGTCTTACTATCAGATCGATCAGTTTTGACAGTGCTGTCAAACATTTTTTATCTCTGGTAGTTTTCTTTCCTCATACTATTGACCAACATCTCTTCTTGCTTTAGTTCCTGCCATACACTTTCTTTAATATCTTTGTTTCCTCCATGCCAACTTCCCTACACTTTTCCCATTTGAAAACTTTACAATCTCTGATTCTTTTAGTGTCTTCTACTCTGATTGCTACTATTTTAGTACACAACAGGGCTTTCTTCTAACACATTGCCCTTATGTAATGATTTTATTTATTTGCAAATAAACCTTAATTTTCTTTTTTTATGCCTCTCTTTTCTATTACATGATGGTTCCAAGTTAAATTCCTTCCCTGTACAACAAAGCTAACAAACCTCCTCACTACTATCTGGGGCATCTATGTTCTCATGTTAAAATCCATTATCTATCCCCTTTACCTCCATCCTAATATCCTCAGCCATGCATTGCGTGTAACATCTCCATTTGTAAAACTAATTGCTTATTGCAAATCTTTCTCTGACACTGTACAGTCTGTTTATAAATCTTTATCCTTTACTAACGGGCTTGCCAGACTCAGAGAAATATGACCTTTATCTATGGAAACTTAATAAAGAGATAGTAGCAGGAAGCTTAACTCTCAATTTTCTAAGGAATCTAAAAATAAATATAGAAAAACATGGTTGCTATCTGACAACTTTTTCTTCTGTTTATTTTCTGTCATTTACTTCTTATAATTATCTGCCTAGCCAAACATTTCTGATATTATACCTTGTTTCCATTTGTTCTTGTGTTTTGTACTCTGTCCCACTGAGTGACAATCATAAACCCCCTCAGCCAATATACTTAATTTATTCCCTCATCACTGAGAATGGTGGTGGTGTGGGGGGCATTATTTATGTAGCCATCAAAAGTGATTCAGCTTTTTCATTTTTAGCCCTACTTCCCCATACAATCTCAGCTCCAACAGAAGGTGGGATGTGCTATGAGTCATCTGAGCTGGGTGTTCCTACAGTTCTAAAATGAACATCTCTATCAAGCAACCTTGAAGAATAGAAATTATTTTCCCTGGTCTCAGACTAACCCATTTACTCCCCAAATATCTGCAGTCTCCTTCTTCCCAGCCCCTTCATTCTTCTTTGGGTGTCTGGCTCCTCCATTGTTGGGACCACTATTCAAACTTCGATCATCTGGCTGGATAGCAGTCAGGGCTTCGCTCTTCTGTACCTTGCATTTAGGTGCCCATTTTATTCTGTATACCTTGAGCTGCAAATACCAAAATATAAGCATTCAATGTATCTAATTCTTGTTTTCATAGGTTTTTCTCACTATCCATTTCCATAGCAGGTAGTACCGTTTCTTCATAATGTAAGTGTATTCTCCTCGTGGAGTATTTTTGCATGTGTGTAACCATTGAAACTGCAATGTGGTCAAAATATTATCTTAATAAGTGCCTTTATTACTGCATACTAAGAAAGGAGACCATTACCATTTCAAGTACTACACATCGTTTTCAAAAATGTCTCCACATAATTTTCACTGCTTCTAATATAGGGATTGTGACGTAACATTTAAAAAGATGACCACTTTTCAAATCATGCAAAGTTTAAGAACATAGAGGCATTCATAAATGTTTCACAGAAGCTCAGATATAGTCACACTAAACAAATATTGTTTCAGAATTTCTAGCCACTTAATTCATAACTTTTATAGTTACAGTAAAATTGTGTAGCAAACTGAGCTAGCCAAAATTAGATAAATGTCACTGTGACAGAATTATGCTTTTAAAATTCCCTATCCTTGTGGCTGCATATCATTCACCCAAAAAGCATTTTAAGTCTGTACCAAGTATGCTGTGATTGTAATCAGAAAAACATGTCGTAGATACCAGAGTACACATTTTGTGTATCTTTTTAAAACAAATGCTAAACTGCAGACTCATGGTCAGTCTCAATTAACTGGCCGTACATTTTTGCTATTATTCTTAAAAACAATAGATGATTCAGCAAACAATTTCTGCTAATTTAAATACAAACAACGTTAGATGCCCTTCTGTACAGACTGGGCTGAACTTTCAATTAGTGAAAGCTGAGCTCTTTGTCCACTTAGGAACTTCAAGACCATTTAATCATAATACTTTACAGCAATTATACATAGCTTCACTTTGTTGCTTTTTTGGATCTATATTAATCCTATTTGATTAACTTAATCAGCAGGGATTATACTGGAAAAGGCCATCAAGAGTCAGAAAGCCTTTTCACTCCAAGTACAAGTTATGTACTGGGTTTATTTATGATTGCAAATGAAACAAATGACCCTTTTGTTGAGTGCTAAACACGCTTAAAATATGTTGTGGTAAAGCTTTCCTTTGGATGGCTACTTAAAGTACTGCATGTTAACTTATTACACAAATGTGTAGCAACACCCTGCGTATAAAGGAAATGACCTTTATTGCCCTTTCAATTCAGCTCTTCACTTAATCACATTCCGTAGGCAATAACACAATATTTTATTGAGCGCAAGGGAACTACAGCACTTAAAATAATACAACCAAATAATATAGCTACCCATATTGAAACAGCTTCCTATTACATGAGCAAACGCTAGAAATAGCGAATGCTCATTTGTCGAACCCAAATGCAGAATATCAAAGGAATGGATCAGCAAATTTTTTCCCAGGGAAAGAATTTGCTGGGTCGTTCTCTGGACTTTACTGTTTTCTTCACTGTGGTGCAATCTCGGAGTTGGTATATTTCAGGGGGGGTGTTGAAGGTAGTTATTTTCAACAGATCAGTGGGGTAGCCATGGGGGCACCTTGCGCCCCCATGTATGCAAACTTAATCATGAGTTATTGGGAACACAACTATATATTTACAACAGAGTTTCGTGAACATCTTATTATGTATACCAGATATTTGGACGATATTTTTATCATATGGGATCTAGATAAAAATACAAATACATTGGAAAAATTTTTACAATATATTAACAACACAGTTAAATTTTTGAAATTTACTTATAATGTCCAAGAAAATAATATTAATTATCTGGACGTAGATATAACACATGACAAAGAAACAAACATTTTGAAAACAAAAATACATAGAAAACCCACTTTTTCAAATGCGTATTTGCATTATGATAGCTGGCACCCTGGCCATCAGAAAAAAGCCATAGTAAAGGGGCAGATGGTCAGGGCAGCCAGAATGGTCAGCGAAGAAATAGACTTCTTAGAAGAAATGAAATATATCATGCAATTATTCATTAATAGGGAATATCCAGAACAATTTTGTATTCAAATATTTAATGAAGTAATAAATAAAAGAAAAAATGGAACATATACGGCAATTTTAAAAACTGGTGCAATGTCAATTAATAAGGAAGATATAATGGATCAACAATCTTATAACAACATCCCATTATACATTATTCAATTTGATGATTGTTCCAAAGATATAGAACACATCATTAAGAGAAATTGGGATTTCTTTATTAATGACAAAATTGGGAGACAAATATTTAATGGAACAATAAAATTTGTATACAAAAAAAGTCCCTCTTTCAAAAATATATTAGAAAATAAAAGAAATACTGAAAAATATACAAGTTACATGTAGTTATATTCATGAAACCGGTACTAATATTAGGATTAATGAATGTAATATAAAAATACATGGGCATTATAATTGTTATACAAACAATATAATATATATAGCTTTATATCAACAATGTAAAGCCTTCTACGTGGGAAAAACGAAGAGAAAATTTAGAGAACGGATTAAAGAGCATTTATTAGATATTCAGCATCAGAAAAACAGTAATGCCTTAGCAAGACATATTGGGGAATTTAATGACCATAAATTTAAATTTATGGTCGTAAATCAAATAAAACATGATTTACAAGGAAGGATAACTATGTATCACTTGGAAGAACTAAAATGGCAAATATTACTTAATTCATGTATACCTCCGGGTATAAATGAATATATGACCATCATGCCACTATTAAAATTGAACAGAATATATAATAAATGATATACAACATCAACTATATACATCATATTATGATCAAATTTATTAAATATAATTTCAATAAATACATTAGTAATAATATAATATGATAAAAATTTTTGAAATAATTCATGGAAATATATTAATAAAATTGATTTAGTAACCAACAGGTTGCACACTATATACATACAATAACATACACACAATACTTGTATTAAATAAGAAAAATATATACAACCTGTACACCATTAAAATATGGTAAAGTTAATTGACAGTAATCATGCACACTAGTAGCATACTGTTCTATCATATTTCATATAAAGATACAATGGTACATAAAATACCTATAAGGAACACTTAATAATAAATAGGTTCCAAACAAGTATATATATGTTCGTTTGAGCATAAAACATTATTAGAGTACATTAGGTATAATTTATTGTAACAATGTTTTTTATACATACTTGCAAGAATAAGTATCTGTATAAAAGATTAATTGGATACCTTACAAGTAATTTTAAATGTATAACTATGTATAAATAATTTAGTAAAGGTATATATGAGGTAGAGATGTATGAATATGCATTGTATTTAAACAAGAAGATGTTTTTAAACAAAGCCATTTCCTTTTTAAGAATTTATGGCGGGAAATTAATTTATTAATTGAATGATTATTGAATAATCAACAGTGTATAAAAGGGTGAGGTAAAATGATAGAATGTATTCTGAAGAAGTTCGTAAGGACGAAACCTAGGTCAACAACAACAATAAAGCAGTGTTCGATACAAAGTTCATTACAGAGTTTTCCTTGTGACTATTTGGAGTTGGTTGATACCTGTAAGTTTTGGTTTGGAGTCTGTTTGGAGTCTGTTTCATCTCCTTATTGGCATAGGCCTCACCTTGCTTTTTACAACAGGGTGTTGGGGGTGTACTTTATGTTGCCTTTTACATTTTTTTTTTTTTGGATCAGTGATTTTTTTCCCCTGGGAAAACATTTGCTGATCCGTTCCCTCAAAATTTTGTGGTTTCATGCATTTGGGTTCGATAATAGATCATTTGCTATTTCTAGCATTTGATCATATAATATGAACCCTATTGAAACATAGCACTGAACAAAGCAAATAGCTTAAACATACACTATAAAGAAATACCTCCTGTACTATATGACAAATCCTTCCTCCCTTCTCCTTACTACACTCTTACATGCCTCAACAATATTTATAAATCTCAACTTTTCAACCAAATACAAACTGGAAAGCACCTACAACAAAACTGACAAATTCACCTGTAGCCTCCCAAACCACTCCCATCACTGCACAGCACTCAACGCCCTCAACTGGCTTGAATGTCCTCAACACATTACCATATTCCATATACTCACAACACAAAACATAATTCCCCATCCACTTAAAACATCCTCACTGTCAAATCTCATCAAATGGCTTGTACCAAACAGAACTCTAAGATCCTCAAACTATAAACTATATTTTTCTAATACATCTAATAGTTATTAAGGTGACTCACTATTCTCTGATGCCATCTTCACTGCATGGGACAAACTTCTAAAACCATATCATGTTTGTAAATAACCTGCAACAATTCAAATCCACCCTAAAATATCACCTGGCAAATAGGAAATATGCAGCTGTACCACACCAACATTTAAAAGCATGCAATCCTAATTATTTTTTACTATGGATACTATACGAGTATATTAACAGTTTTTTGATTCTACTCAGAATCTTGAAAATATGTATTTCCTTAATCTGATATTTTCTCTAAGTAATGATTGTTGAATGTATGCTTTGAGATACTTTGCAAATAATGATTGTTGACCATTTTATTTTGAATTGCCAAACATGCATTTCTATCCATATGTTGCAGCTTTTGGTTCCCATTAAACAAAAACAAATACATAAATAAGTTCACAATACGATTTCTATTTCATCTCCTGACTACATTTTCTTTGCTGTAGGAAATTTTGTATACATGAATCCTTGTTTTTTTAAATTGTTGGAAAATAAAAGCTTATGGCCTATGCAAAACTAATGCAAATATTTTTATGTACTTGTGTAATCTTTTAAATATTGTACTTGAATCTTTTTGTAGTGTTGTGCCTTCAGCATCCAGCTCATGGCTGAGAAGGGTTTAAGGACAAACTTATTTGATCAACAAAAATAAATACAAAATAAAATAATTTAACCTTAGAGATGAATAAAATGGATCTGACAAAAAGTGAGTCAGAAAAGGGAATTAAAATCATGTTAATAAAGCACTGTTATGGGGGGCGTGGCTAGGATGCTGAACTGATAGCTGCACTTCATTTCAGCTCTCTTACCTCAATACAATTCCTGACAGGAATTTTACAAAATAATATTTAATTTGAAGAAATTTTTATTACTAACTTATTTCTAATAACTCTGAGCATCTATAAGAAAAATTTTATTGTCAGAACTTGAATAATTCCTGTCAAATTAATTACGGGAAAATCAGCACCAATATCAGCTTTACAGCATGAGTCATCAAAGGAATACAGCACAAGACTCTTCTCTCAAAAAAGACCTGCAGTCTCTCATTACAAATATACAGGAACTTACAATAAAAATCGACAAGATGGACAATAAAATAGATACTTTTAAAGAAAAGTGCTCACAACAACTGGAACAGCTTCAAGAAATGTTTACACAACAGAAAGGACAGATATCACTTATTGAACAGTCATTAAGTGACATTGACACTAGAGTCCAAATAGAAGAACAACAAACTGAATTCTTACTTCAACAGAATACATATTTACTAGAAAAGCTTGATGATATGGAAAACCGAACAAGAAGAAATAATATTAGAATATATGGTCTACCAGAAAAATCTGAAGGGGACAATATGATAAACTTTCTTACCACCTGGATACCAGATGTAACAAAAATACCTGAAACTCTTTCATATGGTATAGAACAGGCGCATAGATCACTAGCAGCTTCTGGAAATGCTTCTTCTCCGGGTAAGAACAAGCCGAGATCTATAATTGTGAGACTTTTTCTACACAAGATAAAGATCTTATATTAAGAAATGCTTGGGCAAATTCTCCCATCAAATACAATGATTCATTAATAAGATTTGACAATGATTATTCTACAAAGGTGGTTTCAAAAGAAAAGAATTTCTACCAATAAAAAAAACCTTGAAGAAAAAGCAACTGAAAGTCCATCTTTTATTTCCAGCAAGACTGAAAGTTTTTCTACCAAATGGAATAAAAATCTTTGAAGCAGTAGATTCAGCAATAAAATACCTTACCAACAACAACATCCTAACACATGAAGAATCTATGGACTGGACAATAAGTACACTGAAGAGAAATGCTGAAGTAAATAATTGGAAAACTGTTGAGCAAAAGAAAAAAAACTAAAGGACAAATAATCTTACATATGTTATATTCTGTAAAATCTAAATAATAATACTAACAACAAAAGAAAAGTTCTTACTGTCTTCAAGTTACACCAAAACAGGTACTGTTTTCAATTATATTTTAAATGTCAAAATTAGCATAAATGTAAATACGTTTATCTCAAATCACATCAATATACTAAGCATAATTTAAACATTACTCTATTTTTCATTATTATCCATCTATTATTTTCATATTCTTAATCAGAGTAATCAATGCATAATAATGTTCCCAAATAGTTTATTTATTTATTTATTTTCTCTCTTTGTGTTTTGTTGTTTTTATTTTTCTCTTCTTTTTATTAAATCTTCATTAACTTATAATACTTTAATCAGTATATGGTTATATTGCTTAATAGGTATCGTAACGGCTGCTATATAACTTATTATTAGTTACATCCCTGATAGTATTACTTTTTATAAGTTAAAAGTGTCCCTGTTTGGATAAACGCTAATGCTGCGCAGAAATGTGTTGCTTTTGAAATGAAGTATTTCAGTTAGGATGTATCATAAGACTACTTTAAATAATCTTAAAAGATGTTCTGCCTTTGACCCATATGCACATACTGATATAGTCCAGTGAAAAAATATGTTTTAAGTGATATTTTGAGGCTATAAGTCATGTGTGTTGTGGCTCCAGACATCCGGAGTTGAAAGATGCTTGTGACTAGCTTAGATATCCTGTTGTCTTTTCTTTTGTAGAGAAATAAGGCATAGCATGTTTAAAATGCAAAGTTTGACAGTTGTGAACACTACTCTGTAAACTAGAGTGCTTGCGTGCCACTACATGAGTTTGTCACCAAATAAGAGGAGGGAAAAGAAAAAAGAAAAAACACATACCTTTTTCCCGCTTGGTTCTCGAGACAATTTAACAGCCACAAACATCACTAGAAACTTGAGTTACTTATTGCTTGTCACATTTACTTGTGTACGCCATCCCCTGACTCTTTCTAATTGACGTCTAGTCAGAAAATAAGCTAGGTTCACATTTAAAGATACAGAAACCTAAATTCCTTCTAAGGAAACATAAATAATATAAAGGTTCATATAAATATACACAGATATTTATTTTTGAAGCACTTTCAGTTTATGGCTACTGATGTCTTCTAGCACCTTGATAGATAAGGACATATATCTGCTTGTCTTTCTATCAGTTTAGATTTCCAGACATTTTAGCTATCCCTTACTATGTTTTATACAGCAGAGTTTAAAAGCAGAAATTAATCATCAGCAAATAAAATCACTGCTGTTTTACAAATTCTCTAAAGAAACTAGTAAATGTCAAGCAACTGACAGGTTTGTTTTGGGGAGGGTTGCCATTTCCCACGCTGGTGCTCCTGCAGAATACTACTGATGTCCTGCTGCCAAGGTATGCCCTCGGGTGGGCAGGTGGGATGCAACAAGAAGGTTGGATGTGCATTTGGCAAATCAAACATTTAGATGGCGTTATGGTATACTAGATGGAGAAAGTGGAAGCAATGATTGTATAGGCAACTATAATGAGTAACATAACAACAGTGGATTTGACCCGTGTGTCAATTATACAATGTTTATATCCCATGTGGCTTTGGGCTTTGTCGAAGCATCTGTGTTCTACACACATATTGTGTTGGATCTGATTTGAGTGGAAGGGGGAGAGGCTTAGCCCACACCCTAATTTGTTACTGGGTTGCCATGCATTATGGGCATGCATTGTGGCAGGTACTCAACGGGCTATCCATCCTTAGATGGCTCATGCTGTTCCTGTTTGCTCATCTGAATGGTGACTGCGGCTGTGCTCTTCTTGTTATGTTGCCTGGCTGTGGCTTCACCCTTCTTATAATATTGTCTGGCTTTTTACATTATCAAGAATGACACAATACTAGTGTATGCGGGTATATCATGTTACTGTTAGTGTGGACAAGGATGCTTGACAATGCAACTATGATTCTTGGACCTTTCTGCAGACAGGTGTGTTGTCTGGCAGTTGAGAGCCTGGTTGTTCCTGATCAGAGCGGACCTGTATTTTTGTGTTTCAGTGTGACTGCATGAAAGGATGCCAGTATCGGTCTGCAAGTTTGGTGGGCAGTAGATTCGTTGGGGATTGATTTGAGGAGACACTTGTATTATGGCTGGGGCACTTGACATTTGATAAATGTATCCTCTCAATGATGCGTTCTGTCTGGTCATTGGCTGTAAAACAGCTTTTCTGAGAAATATTGTTGTGGTGCCAGTTAATGATTTGGATTAAATGTTTCTATATACAGTCGTGAAGCAATTGCCAGGATAAAATGGTACTATTGCAGTGCATGGATCATCGTGGCTGTCCTCCGATGTTGGAGGAAAAACAAGCTTCTTGGACACCCTTTTGATGTGGTAAAGGTGTTACCCCATGGTTTGAATACGTTTTGTCTCTTTGCTGCAAAATGGGTTGGGAATTTTGGCCTGTAATATTTTCGTACATGGTGGTTTGAATCTTGGCAGCTTCCATTGTTTTGATGTGTTCTCCGGTATACTTTTGTTCAGTCATAGGATTGAATTACTGGTGTTGAGTAGGTCAGGATTGTATCTCCAGCACTTGATGTCAGCAGATAGACTCCTGGTTGGGTGTCAGTCTAAGCTGTGGGAGTTGATGTGTGATATACATAGATGTTTGCTTTGAGGGTGTGGTCAAGTGCGCTGCAGTTTTACCTCTGTACTGTGTCAGTTTTCATTGTGCAGGGTCCCTCTGAGGGTTGATGGAAGTGTTGGCAACAAGACACTCAACCAGGTAACAACATTATGAGTGGTCTCTTGGATAAGGGAGCTGTCTAAATTGTGATCTTGTTGTCTCCAGCCATGGGAATTGTCATTGAAAAGCTGAAAAATGCAATCAGAGGAACATATTTAATGTCTACTAAAGAAATATTAATATACTTATACATTGTATCGCATTTCAGTTTATGTTAAACATGAAATATGATGTGGTTTCAGAACTATTCATGTTTTTATTCCAATATGACTTTGCAAATATTAATTTAAACACTGGTTTCGGACTTTTGTAGTCTAAAACAATTGCACAACAATGGTACTGTATTATACAGTAATGTCAGTAAATAGTTTTCAACAGATGTATGAAATACACAGTTATAGATTTTAACATGATGTTTATTAATACCCTAAATTATTTTGAAATGATACTACCTTAATCTAAATATGTGTACCTTTTTGAAACCTGCTTAGAAGTAAGTATTATTGAATTACAATAAGATGAGTAAAGAATATATGTATATATTTTAGCTGATTAGATTATCTTAATATATTATTCAATTATCTTTATTTAAAACTAAGAGGATAAGAGAAACTGATCCAAATATTATTTGTGAGGGTAGAAAGTTTGTTTGGTTAGATTCACTAACCAAACAAAGAGGTATATTACCTCATAGCAATAGGGAATGGTTTTTAAGGTTAAGAATTACAAGTTTGGAAGTTCTTTGTTTTTTTTTTTTATTCTATCACTTTGGTGTCACTCAGAAACATGCAAAAATCATACAAGAAAAACTTTTTGAATTCTGTATCCAAGATGGAACTAAGAATAAACAATATTTACATAAACTTACACATAAAACAAACTTAAAACTAGGAAATGAAATGTTTATCCATAAATGTTAATGGTCTAAATAATAGTAATAAAAGGAGAAGCCTATTCAAGTACATAAACTTACATAAACCACAAATAGTCTTTTTACAAGAGACACACTTATTAGATAGAGATATAAACAACTTAAATATTAATAATTACACAGTACTAATAAACTCTCAATACAAAACAAAAAAAGAGGAGTAGCTATACTACTTCGCAACTCAACTATAACACCTAAAATAATTACTACTCATCAAGATACATCAAGTATGTTTTGTCTAGTTTCAATAGAGTTAAATAAGAGAATCTATACGTTAGTAAATCTATATTGGATCCCAGGACTAGGATTAAAAACAGTTAAACAGCATTTTGAAGAGATAATTCATTTAACTAAGGGTAGCCTGATATTGGCAGGAGACTTCAACTGTATAATGAATGAAAAGATACAGATTCTAAATCCAAAAGAAGAAAACAACCCATCTCTAAAGCACTATCAAAATTTATAGATACATTGTATTTAAAAGATATAAATGAATTTGCAGAACCAGACTCACTAATCTTCACATTTTATTCTCATAGATATAAAACTAACTCTAGAATTGATAGAATATATGTTGCCAATGACCTAATAACAAAAATTGACAAAGTCAAAATCATAAATTGTCCTTTATCTGATCATAATGCCATAGTCTTTGAGATAGAGCTTACACCATTTTATTCAAATCCCATTACTAGGATACCTTCCTATATCACAAAATTGAGAGATTTCAAAGAATTTTATGAAGAAACAATCAAAAACTTTCTAGAAATAAATCACACAGAAGATATTTCAGAAATATATGTCTGGGATTCATTAAAAGCAGTTACATATGGGAAGATATTATCCTGGTACATAAATAAAAGGAAGTTATGGAATAAAGATATGCCAGACTTACAAAACAAAGCAGATAAATTGAAACTGGAAATACAAAAGGGTAATGCTACTCAAGTTCAAGAACTTACACAAATCAATAAGAAGTATACAGAATTGCTACACCATAAGATTATGATTAACTTAGAAAAGATAAAAATAAACTCATACTCTACTAATTCAGCACACCTGAGATACTTAACTAATAGAACAAAAAAAATAATTAAATCTAAGCAAATAAAAGAAATATTTATTCCCAATACTAACAAAAGAGTTACGGAACTAAATGATATTTTAGAAGCATTCAGACTCCAATTTAACATTGATAATTCCATAAATACTCAAGATACACCTACTAAGGATATAAAAAATACTTAGAAAACAATATTCATATTAAATTAACACAAGAACAAATAGACATTATAAACAGACCAATCAATATGACAGAATTAAAATCACAAATTAAAAAGCTCAAGACAAATAAAGCACCTGGCCCAGACAATATGCTACCAGAAATGTATAAATTAATACCCAATCAAGCCATATCTTTATTATTAAAAGTATATGATATAGCCAATAAAGATTTGAATATACCACCCTCTTGGAAATATTCATTGATATCCCCAATTATCAAACCAGATAAAGATGAGAAACAGTGTTCCTCATATAGGCCAATATCATTACTCAATATAGACTACAAGATGTTTATGGCTATATATACGCAGATAGGATCAAACACTTTCTTCCTTTCTTAATTCACAAAGATCAAACAGGTTTTATTAAAGGAAGAAATACTTCAGATAATATTAAAAGAATACTAACATTAATAGATTACAGCAAACATAAAGTCCTAAATTTAAATGTAATCTCATTAGATATTAATAAAGCTTTTGATTCAGTTAATTGGAACTTTCTTTCACTAGTTTTAAAAGAATATAACTTTCCTTCTAATTTTAATAATCTTATCCAAATACTATATGAAAAATCTACTGCATATGTTAAACTGGGATCATATAGATCAGGCCCTATAACAATAAAAAAGGGAACTAAACAAGGTTGCCCTATATCACCATTGTTATTTGCATTACTCATAGAACCCTTTGCAAATCAAATCAGATCAAACAATAACATAAAGGGCATTTGTATTAATAAAATGTTAAACCTTAAAATCCAACTCTTTGCTGATGACATACTATTAAATCTCTCAGATGCAAATGAGTCTTTGAATGCTCTATTTAACTCCATGAATAAATTTCAAAATATTTCAGGCTTAAAATTTAATGAAAACAAAACTAAAATTATGCCCTGTAATTGTAAAAAAAAAAATAATATAAACAAAAGATTTTCCAAATATATAGTAACAGAAAGTAAATTATTATATCTGGGAATAAATCTACTCAATGATTTAACAGATTCTCTAATATTTAACTATAATAAAATACTAGACAAAATAGAACAAACAATTGGTTACTGGAATAAATATATCTTTTCAACAGCAGACAGATTATATCTTATTAAAATAATCATATTTCCCAAAATATTATACTTAATACAAAATTTTTCATTGCCACCTCCCAAATATATTATTCAAAGATACAATAAACTAATTTTAAATTTTCTATGGTTTCCAAATAAACTCCGTATAGCCTTAAATAAACATTTGCGAGATTGGAAAGATGGTGGAATTAATTTATCGGATATTGATTTATATATTACCTCATCTGTTATTAAAAACATAACACTATGGTTAAATAATTCATACACACCTATATGGAAACAAGCCCATGAGCAGATTTACATAGAAATCAATTATAATCACATACAAGACAACTTAACAGTAATACCATCACCCCTTATATGGATGTTAAAAGATTATTTTTTAGGGAAAAGGAATAATATTAATAAATTGCCATCAAACTATGTAAGTTCTACACTTTCAGTGTTCAGAACATATATAAACAAAATACCAAATATTAATTCTTGGATTTTTCTTATTTTCCCTATAGCTTTTACACCAAATATTCTAGATACATTCCAAATATCTAAAATAAATATACTTAAAGAAGAAACATTACTCTTTTGGCATCAACTTATAGAGAAAGAGAAAATTCTAACAAAGGAACAGATAATTTATAATTATAATATAAATAAAGACAATTGGCTGTTTTTACAAAATCTAAGGCATTTTCTTATAAATAAAATAGAACAAATGCAACCTTCAGTTAGACATGATGCTCCAAAACTCATTGAATACCTTATTCTTATCACAAAACAGCCTTATCAGGGTACAGGTTATTTGTCTAATATCTATAAAATTGTTAAAAACAAAAACTATCATGAAAAATCATACTGGGATTATTATACTTTAATAAACAACCATCCTCCAGTTGAAGAAGAAAAAGTAATATTCTAAAACCTTGCAATTTTTCTACATTATCAAAATACTGGCAATTATTCACTTGGAGATATCTACACAGAAGTTTCTATACACCACATAGGTTAGCCAAAATGTATTCTATTGAAGATCAATGTTGGAGATGCCATATCAAGATAAAAGTAGATTGGCAGCATGTTTTTATGAATGTATATGTCTCAATATGTACTGGAAATCCATTAATTATTTTTTCAGACTGTTTATAATGATAATTTTCAATTAACAAAGTCTTTAATTTTATTCAACTCTCCTATTCCAAACTGTGTACCAAAAAGACACTAAAATCCTATGGTCACTATTGGCAATTTCACGTAAAATCATAACTATACACTGGAAAAATGAGGCTTAGCCTACGCTCAAGGAATTTGAGACTTTAACAACAACAGTTGCTCACATGGAAATATTAACAGTGAAGAACAGAACTAAAAGATCTACTTCTTACTATTACTCTTGGATGAAAGTACTGGAAATACTTGAAAGTATCGAAGAAGATATATCATCTTATGTTTCTAACTCTATATAATATAGAATTTCAATGTTATTTGCATAGACACCAATGTAAATAGTTATATAATGGTTTGAAGTTAGTAATGTTTTAGAATTGTAAATATGTTATTTATCTTTATTTCATGTAATGTTTAAGACATCTTATTTGAAATAATAAAAAAAAATATTTAGTGAAAAATAAAGCACGGTTATAAATGTGTTCTGATTAAACATCTGAGTCTGCATAAGCAAAAAGTTATTTTAAAGTATTCTCGCAACCCTCTAGAAGAAACTGAAAAATGCTGCAAAAACTTCTCTTAACATTTAAAGCAAAAGAGTCAGCACACAGATAACACTGCAGAAAACACTCCAATATTTCCCTTAATATTTGAAAAGTGGAAAACTATCAAAAACATTCAACCATGCTAAAAGTCTCTTATTATCAACAGGCACTTCCACATATCACTTAAAAAATGATAGCTGGTCGGGACAGATTCTTCTGGCTCCATACCTGATATTGCCTAACTCACCAAAAGTTTTACTCGGGTCTAACTGCAATACAGAAGCCAAGCTATGCTGTGCAGTCTAATCAGCAGGATGGCAGAAGATACACACTAATCTTTCCCCATATGGGCTAACAAGCCTATGCCATCAGGACAACCGCAGTAACATTTAACTGTATTTCTGGTAGTGCTTAAAGCTGAGCCAAAGTTAGAATTTTAATTGCAATAACTGTATCTTAAATAATATGCAGCTTTGCACCTTCATGGCACAGAGTGATAAAGCCCTGACTATGGCCAAGGCAACCTGAATTTAATTAATTAATAGCTCAGGTGCTTGACGGTGATAGCAGGGGAATATAGTCATGTCTAGGGAGGAATTAGGTCCATAAAACATAAAAAGAAAACTCCTGATTTACTGCCCGGGTAACAGCCTCCAAATAATTGGCCATAACCCATGTAAATAGGTGAATGAATGAGAATGGTTGTTCTGAGGAAGGCATATGTTCAAGAGATTGTATTATGGAATAAGTCATCAAAATGCATAAAATTTGGGGTTTTAAATTTAAAATGTCCTTGGAGTGGGACATACAGTTTTTCAGTTATTTTTTTAATTTAACAAATGTTGTGATTTCATAGTCTTACACAGATCAATTTCACATGGATGCTGACTGAGCATTTCTTTAACTGATTATTATGAGTTAATTATGCTTTTTTTTTCCTTTCTTTTTAAAATTGTCAAATATATTGGTCCTTTTTTACCCTGTTACTTTCTGAAGAGCAGAAAAATGTAAGACCTAAGGGCTGGCATGCTGGAAATGATCATATGGGGCCTTTTCTCACTAGTGGTTGTTAGATCATTTTAACTTCACAAAACCTATAGAAAATGAGTAGCAACAACTTGAAGATACTTACCTAAGCTGTATTATAGTTATTTAAAAAGCAGGAGTTTTAATCTACCTGTGAAGATATATGAAGTCTGCCAGCTTAGCTAGATAGAATTTTGTAGATAATTCTGTCATTTGTAAATATTAATGCAAGTCACATGCTTGTTCTCTTTGTTAAATGCTGAACTTCAAAAATGTAACCACATTGCACTCTGCTGGAGGAAAGCTGATAAGTCAAGCATTGTATAATTGTTTGATCTCAAAACTTGGAGCTGAGATGTCTGGATGAAGGAATTCTTGCTATTGTTTTGAGACCAGAGTTAATTGCTAGAATTTGTATGTATAATGTCTTTAGTTGCTGTAGCTTCCTGACCAGGTGCAAGATCAAAAGGGATGATAAACTATGAGTTTCTTTTAGCCTGGGAACCAGAGAAAAAAATATGCAGTCTGAAAGAAGTCAGTAGTATTGTGCTATCAATTTAAGGATAGAGAGACTCGGAGCATTTTGCATTTGTCTTGAGAACATCCATCACCAGCACTGCCTATTTCTATGTGTACATTTATTTTAGAACTGTGTTTGCTCTTAGATATAGCTAGGACATAGGAGGATTAGACTAGTTGTTTTTTTCTGTATTGATGTCAGAACTATTCTACTCTATTATTTTAAGCATTTTCCTGTGATCTCTGAACTCTTGACTAGCACTGTGTAGTAAGAAGTATTGTCTTGTATTCCTATTATTTATTATTAAATATTTTTAAACCTTTCAACTGTGGCTGTTTTATGTAGACATAATTTAAGCTTTAGAGTACATTGCATGTATATAGTGATACTGGCCAAGCCACTCCAATAAGCTTTGCTGTTCAGTCACACTTACCATTTGGATAATAATATTGCACAATAATTATTGGATACTCTTTGATAACGGCCTTATTAGGATCTTATATTAGTGGTTGGTGGCAAGTGGTACTACTGTATAGTCTGGGTAGAAGGGGCATAGCTGAAGAACCTGTGCCAGCCTTCCCCAGGAGTGTCTGTGTGATTGTATATAACTCATATCTGAAAGTGTGTGTGTGTGTGTGTGCGTGTGTGTGTGTGTGTGTGTGTGTGTGTGTGTGTGTGTGTGTGTGTGTGTGTGTGTGTGTGTGTGTGTGTGTGTGTGTGTGTGTGTGTGTGTCAGCTACTTGGACAGGGACATGAAGCACTGGTTGGACAGAGCGGGTGCTGGAGGTTTTAGCTTGACCACTAGCCCGAGATCTGGACCCTATAGCTGTGCCAGTGGGCAGTCTTATTGTGGATCTGGAGAGAAAAGGAGAAACCAGCCCCAGACTGACTGTGATCTCTGTGTGCTCTTAAGGGAAATTGTACTTTACTGTGTATATTTGTTATCCTTCCCAATGTGGATGCCCCTCACTGGTGTTAGTGGTGAGGATTGAGGCTCCTTGATTGCTGGGCCAGTGCACAGGCATCACAGTACCATGTCATTTTTTATATTAATTGGTTATTTTGTATAAAGATATTGGTACATTAGTACATTGTAGTATCAAAATATAAAATCATAGCAGATAAATTTAGAAGGCATACAACATTGGTTATTAAATTAATAGGTGATTTTAAAATGTTGCCTTATGGGGAGAGGCTAAATCGGTGGTATCTGTTCTCTGTATATTACAGGCACCTTATTCATTTTGCAAGTGATTTATACTGAACGTTTTTGGAACTTACTAATGTGAACTCCTACTTATGGACCAGGCAGCTAGAAGAGATTATATCACGTGTAATTGACACTTGTTTTGTAGTTACTAGCACAAAACAGCTTGCTTTTGTTGATGGTAAGGTGGTTAGGGTAATGGCCATAAAAATTATAGGAATCTTATGGACCACTCCTTCCTATCACCCAAAAACACATTTTTCATAACATTTTTAACTGTTCTCTTCATGTGTTTCCTCACTCCTGATATCTGTGGATATTAACACACGTGAAATTTCTGCTCATTCATAAGGAATTTAAATAGAGAATTATGATTATGTACAAATTTGAATATATGTTAGAGGCGTGCTGAGCCATCATGGTTAAATGGAGCCCTAGGCAGGGTAGTAATCCCCCCCACAGAAATTCCAGTGTCCCATTACTCAGTTATCTCTCCCAAATTACGTAATTACTGTTCACACATACAATTTTCTTCTTTACTTTTACAATGATTATAGAGATTTTAATTTTGTTTAAAATTTTTATTTCAGATTTTACAACATAAACACTGACTCACATTAAAAATAGAGTTAGCATGAGCAACTATAACTTTAACTTTTCTTAAACTCATATTCATTGAAAATGCATCTGGTCAGTCATGGATTAAGTATACCTTGGGCCCTGGCCTGTTTTCAAACCACGGACCCCCTGCATATTTTTAGGACTATGCATAATTCTTTGATTCACCTTCCTCATTGTTTTAAATCATGTTCTTGTTTGATAGACTCACATTTATTATAGTGCATTTTAAATTTGTAGTTTTGATCATTTTCCATTAAGGACTGAAGCACAATGTATGAACCAGTAATGACAGAAGTATCCACTTCAGAACATTTCAGCCATAAAAGGCAAGTCAAATTGCTGCTGTTATAATCCACTAATAAGAGTATGCACAGTGACAACAGGTCACCAAAACAAAGGAACTCACCAAACTTAAGTCCAGTTATTTAAATAAATGAGTGATAATGCTGTGTTTTGGCAACATGCACCTCATGAATCAACAGAGCCAAATTGTGGACAAATGGGGCCCTATGCATGGTAATAAATTAGGCTCCTGCCAGCCATATTAATATTCCATTATTTGGCGGTCTCTCCCCAGCTTGTATAAACACTATTCAAACCTGTCAGTGTACAAACTACTTTCTTCTTTTCTTTTATAATTATACAATTTGGATTTTATTTTAAACTTTTATTTCAAATTTTACAGAAAAAACACTGACAGCTATTTTCTAAACAAAACACACTCACATTGAAAACTGGCTTAGCATGAGAAACAGTAAACTCATTTTACCTTGAAACTCACATTTAGTGAAATGCATCTGGCAGTCTATTAAACTACAAAAATATGCTGGGATTCATATGCAAACAGCATATAGTGAATTACTAATTAGTGCCTATATGAGGGGTGCAGGAATTGAAAAGCCAAATTTGTAATGCATTTGCTTACTGCCTGGGGCACTCCATTGTGCACAAGTGTTCCTTTTAAGGAGCAACACAGGAATATGGCCTGGTGAAGTAACTTGGTAGACAAACCAAGGGGTAGAAATGTCACACTGACAAACCATTCAGTAAAAACTCCAAGAAAATCCCAGCCAAGCGAGAATTTTGACAGTGTGATACCTAGAACCTTCTGTAATGATGGCCCATGGGATATATGCAAAAGACCCCTTAAGGAAATTAAGAATTTCAGCTACATGGCATTTGAATGTCCATAATTCTTGTTTTACTTTTTAAGTCTTCATGGTTATATTCAGACCAATAAAGCCAAACCCCACTAGCTGTGGACATGGACATTTTGGCCTTTTATTGACCTCATCAGTACAGTGTAAGTGGGTAGTTTGGCTATACTTCGGAAACACAGGGTCTTCAAACCAACTGATGCCCATAAAGATTAAGGTGCCTACAAAATATCCCAACTAGTATTTTATCCTTCATTAATCGGGTTAGTCCCACTATGCTAGTGGATTCTTTTTCAGGGAAACTCAAGATGGTATTTATACTGCTAAGGGAAATTTGGCTAGAACATCAAGGAACTACTGCTACTGTTTTTAAGAGATGTCACTAAATCAGGCTGAAAGGACCTTAGCCTAACATTGCATCCAAAAGACAACACATGCACGGGTTTAGCACCCCCCCCTCCCCATGCAGCACTGCAGTGCCAGCAATTGATCTACCTGGTGCGGGAATAAAACCCACAGCCTTCTGCACAAAATGCAAGTATACTACCTGTTGTACCACTCACACTAAATTTGAACCCTAAAACAGTAAAACTATATAACTATCATTGGCAGATTACAAGCTCAGTGATTTAAAAAATATGTACATATATACATATGGATTACGTTCACAAGCTCAAAGTTTCAAAACTTCCAACTGCAAATGATCGAGAACGTGTAACGGGAAATTTGCCTTTTTCCTTACTGTAGTGTGATCTCAGAATTGGTATCTTTATTTATAGCAGGGGGTACAGGGGGGTGCAGGGACCCCTTGCAAAAATGTAAAAAAAAAAAATATTATTTTTTTATTACAATTTCGAAGTGTCAACACTTTGATTTTATGGTCGTGACCATTTGTAGTTCTAAGTTTGGAAACTTTGAGTTTGTATAGTAGATCCATATATATATATATTTTTTTAATCAAAGGATGCCTGCCATTTGGTGTAGAGGGTTAAGGTCTATCCTCTTGACCCCCAAGATTCAGGGTCCGACCTTGGGCAAAGTCATTTAGGTGCATTTCAAATAGACAGACAGACATACACCCACACCTGCTCTATAAGAGTGACGGGATTAATTACATCATCTTCATGCTGATTGAAATGCTAGTTTTCTCACTCCATAAAATCCAGTACATGATGTGGTGGCTTCAGAGGAAATTAAACTAAATATAATCCAATCCTCCTGTCACACTTCCTAAATATATGACAAGATGCAACTGTATGATGTCCTTCTGTTCTATTTTTTTCCTTTAAGGTGCAGTACTTTAAAGTTAAGTGGGAGTAATTAAGAATTTTATGTAGGGGGAAGATGATTTCATGAGTTTTGATTATAAAAGTATACAATGACTGAAACTTGAAGGGATAAAATGTTTATTGCTGTCTGTTTTATCAAGTTAGGGGAGAAAAATGGGGTAGTTTGTGATTTAGGAAAAAGTTTGCAAGAGTTGATGAATTTTATGGAGCTCTAAATTTCATTGGGTTACCATCAACATGTGAATTTTGCCACATGGGGATATAGGAATAGCTTTTTACATAGAAGTAGTATCACCCCCCCCCCATATATTTAATAATATAGTGAGGGGCCAAGGGATGAGAGTGTCGAGGTTAAGTGTAGAGGAGAATGTGTTTAAACAGTAATTGAAAGACTTAGTATAGGTTTGTTAAGAGAGGATATAGCAAACAAAGGGTACATAACACCTTACAACAGGTGGAAGACCTGAGGAGCTCAGGAGCTAGGCCATACTTTGCTGAAATAGATGAAAATAGGATATACTGTGTAGGAACAGTTACCCAGGAAGGTGATGTGCTGAGGATGCCTGCCCTATATTCGAGTAACGTAAAACAGGCTTTAGACATTTACAAGAATTTTTGGCCTGTATTAGCGGCTGACGATTAGATTAGGGAAGTGGTAGGGACTAATTATTTGTTTATAAGAACAGGAAATCCCGTAAGAGGTTATGTCATCCTAAGGACAATGGATTGGACAGATGTGTTGGTGACACTTTTGCCACCATATCATGTAACAAATACAATTCTTGTGAGTTTATAGATACACATGGACAGTTCTTCCATCCAGATTTTAAGAGAATGCTTAACTTTAAGGTAGGATTCAGTTGTGACTCTATGCATGTGGTTTATCTGGCACACTGTTTGTCTTGTCAGTAATTTCATATAGGTAAAACCAACAGACGCTTAAGGGATGGGATAAGAGAGCATCAGTATAATATAAGAAATATAAATACAACTAGTGCTCCAGCAAAGCATATTATAGAAAAGGGCTGTACACATCAGTTTAAATTTTTAGTTGTAGAGAAGACTAGGTTAGATGGGAGGATGGAAGACATCAGGAATAGGATAGAAATGAATGAAACAAGGTGGATAATAAGGATGAGGGCAGATGCAGGAAATGGTTTAAATGACAAAGTCCCTATTAAACCCATTCTTAAGGCTAGACCCCTACATAGGTAGGAATACTTTATATAGGGACATTTATATTCACATACTTATGGACTGCTTTTAAGAGATTTATGGTAGGAAGGATTCATGTTGTTTTCACTTATCTTCTATTTATATACATATGATTTTTACATATATTGAATATAGTCCCTATCTGATTAGCATCTTTTAATGTCATTTAGGATGTTTATCATAATATTATGGAAGTATATCATGTTTTACTTTTATGGAGAATTTTTTTTATTATTGTTATATTTTATATATATATATATATATATATATATATATATATATATATATATATATATATATATATATTTATATGGTTCTACCTGACATAAACGAAACCCCAAAACACCGACAACACAATCACCGAAACCACATAACCGACAGTACAAAAACACGAAACCCCACATGCCCGACAACGAAATAACGGACGGTACACAAACACGAAACCTCATAAACTGCACACAACACAATCACAACAATCAACAAACAAAACACATTCCCTGTCCAAAAACCACATAGACAACACAAGCACACCAAAATCCCTACAAACCCACACTAAACCTCACATACACAACTACCTACAACCCTAACCCAAACCCTAAGGTCCATCACTACCGCACACGTACCTGACCCGCTCCCTAACCCTAACTCACTTATCCCGCCCCAAACCCAAACACAATCACTACCACACACTTACCTGACCCGCTCCCTAACCCTAACTCACTTAACCCGCCCCTAACCCAAACGCAATCACTACCGCACACTTACCTGACCGCTCCTAACCCTAACTCACTTAACCCCCTAACCCAAACACAATCACTACCGACACTTACCTGACCGCTCCTAACCCTAACTCACTTAACCCACCCCTATCCCCACAGACTGTCAATATCCACACTTACCTTACTCGCACCCTAACGTCCGTCACTACCGCATACTTACACAGCCTTTTCCCATGTCGGCATCCTCGGCGTCGGTGCTTTCATCCGTCGAGTCGGTCTTCTGAACTGTCGATCTTCTGGGGTCCGTCGCATCGGACTTCTGAACTGTCGATCTTCTGGGGCTCGCGATTTGCATGTCGATGTTCCGGCGTGTCGACTAACTGAGGTAGAACCATATATATATATATATATATATATATATATATATATATATAGATATATATATATATATATATATATTTTTTTTTTTTTAAGCGTGAATTTTTCTTAATAAAATGTTTTTCTGAAGGTGCTTTAAGGCTTAATTAATAGGCAAGTATGCTAGGTAGGAAGTGATGTAAATGCATGTATAAAAGGAATGTTCTTTTCAGTTATTTTTTGTCTGAGGAAGCAGTTGGATTAACTGTGAAAGCACTTACATCTGCAATAAAAGTTTTTTATTAGGTTGATCCTGGAGCAATCGTGTTGTTCTACTCTTTTATGTTTGTGGGATTTATTTTTATATTGAGTAGAACATTTACCCTGAAACAGTGGATTTTCTTTTGTGGAATACACCAACTAATTAAGCAGGCGTATAAAGCAGCACCTTATCCACATCTAGGAAACTCTGATCATCTTACCATCATGCTGGTTCCTGCATATAAGACACTGCTAAGATCTGGCAAACCAACAAGGAAACAAATAAGGCTGTGACCTCAGGGAGCAGTCTCAGCACTGCAGGACTGCTTCGAGTGTATGGACTGGTGAGTGTTTAAGGATCCAGCCTCGTCAAACAACCAAACAGAACTGGAAGCATAGACAGAGTCGGTTATAGCTTACATCTCAAAATGTGTAGATAATGAAACTACCACCAAATGTATCACCATACGAGTGAAACAAAAGCCTTGGTTAGCCAATGAGGAGTATGAGCTCATAAAAGAATGAAATGTAGAATTCAGATCCAAGGACGAGGAAGCCCTAAAAGTAGCCAGAGGCAAACTGAGCAAAGGTATAAAAGAAGCAAAGAGAACCTTTGGTGTCTTTGCACACAGTGCAGGCTGGAGAAGTTGTTTGACCGCAACTGAGCTACAAAATATAAGTATCTTTTGATTATTTTTACAGATTACTGTTTTTATAATTTAATATATATAAAGCACTTTGTCTATTCAGAATCTTCACAAATCCTTATCTGTTTAAAAACTTTCATTTGACTCTGTAGTGCTGTCTTTGTCTTAGGCTATTGTATAAACTGAAACATTTACTCTGTGTAATTATCTCTTGGCTAGTGGGGGCTGGTTCTTTTGTGTTCTTGTAAAAAAAAAGTTGTTGATCTGGTCTTGCCCTAACTTTGGTGTCTTTGCACACAGTGCAGGCTGGAGAAGTTGTTTGACCCGAACTGAGCCACAAAATATAAGTATCTTTTGATTATTTTTACAGATTACTGTTTTATAATTTAATATATATAAAGCACTTTGTCTATTCAGAATCTTCACAAATCCTTATCTGTTTAAAACTTTCATTTGACTCTGTAGTGCTGTCTTTGTCTTAGGCTATTGTATAAACTGAAACATTTACTCTGTGTAATTATCTCTTGGCTAGTGGGGGCTGGTTCTTTTGTGTTCTTGTAAAAAAGTTGTTGATCTGGTCTTGCCCTAACTTTGATGTCTTTGCACACAGTGGAGGCTGGAGAAGTATTTTGAACAAAAGTGTTCTACAAAATATAAGTATCTTATGATTATTTTACAGATTACTGTTTTATAATTTAATATATATAAAGCACTTTGTCTATTCAGAATCTTCACAAATCCTTATCTGTTTAAAAACTTTCATTTGACTCTGTAGTGCTGTCTTTGTCTTAGGCTATTGTATAAACTGAAACATTTACTCTGTGTAATTATCTTTTGGCTAGTGGGGGCTGGTTCTTTTGTGTTCTTGTAAAAAAAAGTTGTTGATCTGGTCTTGCCCTAACTTTGGTGTCTTTGCACACAGTGCAGGCTGGAGAAGTTGTTTTACATAACTGAGCTACAAAATATAAGTATCTTTTGATTATTTTTACAGATTACTGTTTTTATAATTTAATATATATAAAGCACTTTGTCTATTCAGAATCTTCACAAATCCTTATCTGTTTAAAAACTTTCATTTGACTCTGTAGTGCTGTCTTTGTCTTAGGCTATTGTATAAACTGAAACATTTACTCTGTGTAATTATCTCTTGGCTAGTGGGGGCTGGTTCTTTTGTGTTCTTGTAAAAAAAGTTGTTGATCTGGTCTTGCCCTAACTTTGGTGTCTTGCACTAACTTTGGTGTCTTTGCACACAGTGCAGGCTGGAGAAGTTGTTTGACCGCAACTGAGCTACAAAATATAAGTATCTTTTGATTATTTTTACAGATTACTGTTTTTATAATTTAATATATATAAAGCACTTTGTCTATTCAGAATCTTCACAAATCCTTATCTGTTTAAAAACTTTCATTTGACTCTGTAGTGCTGTCTTTGTCTTAGGCTATTGTATAAACTGAAACATTTACTCTGTGTAATTATCTCTTGGCTAGTGGGGCCTGGTTCTTTTGTGTTCTTGTAAAAAAAGTTGTTGATCTGGTCTTGCCCTAACTTTGGTGTCTTTGCACACAGTGCAGGCTGGAGAAGTTGTTTGACCGCAACTGAGCTACAAAATATAAGTATCTTTTGATTATTTTTACAGATTACTGTTTTTATAATTTAATATATATAAAGCACTTTGTCTATTCAGAATCTTCACAAATCCTTATCTGTTTAAAAACTTTCATTTGACTCTGTAGTGCTGTCTTTGTCTTAGGCTATTGTATAAACTGAAACATTTACTCTGTGTAATTATCTCTTGGCTAGTGGGGGCTGATTCTTTTGTGTTCTTGTAAAAAAAAGTTGTTGATCTGGTCTTGCCCTAACTTTGGTGTCTTTGCACACAGTGCAGGCTGGAGAAGTTGTTTGACTGCAACTGAGCTACAAAATATAAGTATCTTTTGATTATTTTTACAGATTACTGTTTTTATAATTTAATATATCTAAAGCACTTTGTCTATTCATAATCTTCACAAATCCTTATCTGTTTAAAAACTTTCATTTGACTCTGTAGTGCTGTCTTTGTCTTAGGCTATTGTATAAACTGAAACATTTACTCTGTGTAATTATCTCTTGGCTAGTGGGGGCTGGTTCTTTTGTGTTCTTGTAAAAAAAAAGTTGTTGATCTGGTCTTGCCCTAACTTTGGTGTCTTTGCACACAGTGCAGGCTGGAGAAGTTGTTTGACCGCAACTGAGCTACAAAATATAAGTATCTTTTGATTATTTTTACAGATTACTGTTTTATAATTTAATATATATAAAGCACTTTGTCTATTCAGAATCTTCACACATCCTTATCTGTTTAAAAACTTTCATTTGACTCTCTAGTGCTGTCTTTGTCTTAGGCTATTGTATAAACTGAAACATTTACTCTGTGTAATTATCTCTTGGCTAGTGGGGGCTGGTTCTTTTGTGTTCTTGTAAAAAAAAAGTTGTTGATCTGGTCTTGCCCTAACTTTGGTGTCTTTGCACACAGTGCAGGCTGGAGAAGTTGTTTGACCGCAACTGAGCTACACTTGTTGGCTTTGCAGTTGCCCGCCCCTACTGTGACACACCTCCCAGTCTAGTGTCATTAGCTCATTCTTCTTAATACAGAGAGAACATTTGATAAGGCCTTCTGTTCCTCCTTTTTCCCTTTTCAAAAAGTAAAACAAAACTTTTTTTTTCTTTTTCGCCTGAACCTTCTTGTGTTCTGACTGTCCTTCTCAAACATATTGGAAATATACAGTATATTTCAGAGCATTTGTTATAACTGTATTTGCTATAACTGATTTAAGTATTTTTTCTGGCTTTTTGAATATTTACTGCTTAGCGACTGCATCTTAGCCTGTTTATACAGCTCTGCATTCTATTTAAACTGTTTTTGTGTTGATTAACTGTTTTGCACTCTTAAAAAGTTATTTGTTGCTTAATTTTACCTGTAGGCTAACACACTCAAGTGTGCTAGCCGCTTTAAAGCATTTATAGCATTTACTGTCTGTTTTTTTCCTTGTCTCTGTAAAAAAAAAAAAAAAATCTCTTGTTTTCCTGCCTTACTGAACTAGAGTAGTCCAGTTTCAGAGTTGCTGATCCCTGGGCTTTGTTTTTAGTTCCTGTTACTGATCCATTGCCTTATTAGGAAGGAGGGAGTTTCTTTGCTTACCAGTGGGAGTGGGAAGCACTGAGCAGCCTTTTTGTCCGAATTGGTGAAGTTTCAGCCAGAAACTAGTAGTCCATTGGTCGTTTTGGGCCAATTCCTAGCTCCTTTCAGCCCCTGCTATAAAACACGCTAAACACGCGTTTTCCAGCTTGTACCAACTCAGCACAGATCCTCGTGGTGGCCTGCAGAGTGATCCAAGCAGCAGAGAGCTAAAGAGTGACTTTCTACCAGATATAAGTATTTTTGTGGCTTTCCCACTGTTATTAAGCTAGCGACTGCATTTCGCCTGTTTTACTGCTACTTTAAGTGATTTCTGCATTTTACACTGTTTATTGCACTTTAAGTTACTAATTGTTGCAAATTGTTTCTGTAGGCTACACACTAAAGTGCGCTAGCCGATTTACAGCATTTATAGCATTTACTGTCTGTTTTTCCTTATCTCTGTAATAAAACAAAAAATCTCTTGTTTTCCCGCCTTACTGAACTAGAGTAGTCCAGTTTCAGAGTTGCTGATCCCTGGGCTTTGTTTTTAGTTCCTGTTACTGATCCATTGCCTTATTAGGAAGGAGGGAAGTTTCTTTGCTTACCAGTGGGAGTGGGAAGCACTGAGCGGCCTTTTTGTCTGATTTGGTGAAGTTTCAGCCAGAAACTAGTAGTCCATTGGTCGTTTTGGGCCAATCCTAGCTCCCTTCAGCCCCCTGCTATAAAACACGCTAAACGCGCGTTAGCGCGGAGTTGCCACTGTTGCACACAAGAGCAGTGGCGGTTAAACAAGGTTAAACTATTCGGGACATCTAAATTCCACTCTTCAAATTTTCCTTAGAACTACCTTCCTCGAGCTGTACTGCTGATCTAACCAGCATATCCTATAACTGAAAAGTTCATCTCTACTTGATTCCCAAGTAGACTATTCTCTATCTGTAAAGCCTAGCACTTACTCCTACAGTACTTGCACCTTGATAAAGCACTCTTATTATAGATAGTACCCCACCAGCCTAAAACCCACTTCCCCCGGAGTCCTTTGAAAGTCTCTTTATCTACTACTTCTAGTATGTCGAGGGATCAGTTGCTAGTGTCCTCTCCAGCTCAACTGGTGAACCTGGGAATATTGAGGCAATGTTACAATTGCCACATGTACACAGACAATCCTCTCCTTCTCCCACAAAACACAAATACATGCGAGAGATGCAACTATACGGCCAAACTGGAGGCTGAGCTCTCTCAACATAGGACTGGAAAGACCAGACAGGAGGAGAAGGTAACCACACACAATACATACCCAGTCACACATGGTACCATCACAACTTCAAATCATACACATACTCACACAAAGACATACTCGGAGGCTCTGTTCAAAAATTTACCAAAACAGCAGAGGCCACCAAAGCAGACACCCAAACAACTACCACCTCACGACCCAACACATGCAACACATAGACCACACAGTCAGAGTGTCAAACAGTCACAGCCCTTAAGGCCAAACAAAATGCCAGACACACTTGTCATTGGTGATTCCATAGTCAGACACACTGACGTCCCGCTCACCAGACTGAGTAAGGAGAAGGTCACAGTAAGCTGCCTGCCGGGCGCTAGAATCCGCCACATAACGCAAGCAGTCAGGTCTCTCAACAGCAGGTACAAGTACGACTCAGTCATTGTCCACGCTGGTGTCAACGACCTGAGATGTACCTCCTTGGACTACATGAAAAGGGACATCGAGGAGCTCTCTGATTATGTAGCCCAGGCAGGTATGACCCTGACCTTGAGCAGTATCCTACCTTCACCTAGAATGATGCCACAATACAGTGATAAGATGATCAGCTTTAATAATTGGCTTAAATTCTGGTGTCATTCAAAGGGGATCCAATGTCTGTCTGCCTGGGATGACATGCTGGACAAGCCACACTGCTTCAAGGGACGGCTTGCACCTGTCACCCTGGGCTTCCGGATATTGGCAAAGGCTCTTGCCACCCCATAGTGCCTTTTTAGGCAAGGCTCAAATTCTAAACCTACCACCCTAGAACACAAAAAAGGATTAAAACTAAGGGTAATGCTGCTCAATGCCAGAAGTCTCAATCTCAAGATGCACGCGCTCGAGGCCCTTCTCAATATGGAGAACATCGATGTCTGTGCTGTGACAGAAACCTGGTTCAAGGCTCCTGAGAGCACCCCAGCACTAACAGGTTTCACCTCATATCATGCGTTCCGGCCCCAAAATCCGGACAACACCAAGAAAGGAGGGGGGGGTGTCCATATTCATAAAGGACACCCACACCTCAAGGTTGGTGGCAACGCACGATGCATCGGAGACCATCCAGGTGCAATTAACCATAGGCAAGACTGCTCTGCAATTTGTAGCATGTTACAGGCCACCCCCTCAAACTCAGGAACCTCACATGGCCTTCCTGAAAACATTGGAGGGGATAAATGTATCTCCAAACACCATCATACTAGGTGACCTCAACTACCCTAATATAGACTGGGAACACTACTCAAGCCCGAACACTCTAACCCAAAGATTCCTGGAGTTCATAAACTCAAATGCCATGGAACAACTAGTCACCATCCCCACAAGAGGAGAAAACATACTTGATCTCATCATCACGAACACGGGATCAAAATGTTCAACACCGGAAGTATACCCCTCACTGGTGAGATCAGATCATAAACTAATCTCGCTGGAGGTCCTCATCCCGCCCCCACCTGAAACATAAAAGACCACAGTGAAAAACTTCTCAAAAGCCGATTTCACACTTCTAAAAACTAGTGTGGTCTCCTTTAAGGCCCCTGAGCCAGTGGTAAACATTACTCAAACCGCTGAATCACTTACAAATGCCTTCTACCAGCACCTACAGGACTGCATGGATCAGGCAATCCCAAACAAAACTAAGACTCTCTGTACCAAAGGCAAGCATCCAGTCTGGTGGACCCCAGCCATAAACAAGCTCTACAACAAAAGGAGGAAGCTACTACAAGATAGAGCAAAATCCTTGAAAGGTAAGACACCTTTGATCATTATAAGTAAAAACTAAGAGCTCTCATAAAATCATCCAAGGCAAATTTTGAGAGAAAAATCGCCAAGGACTCTAAAGACAATCATAAGGCCTTCTTTAGCTATGTTAGAAACCTAGGAGGAAACTCCCAGATATGCTCAGAATTAGTTCAAAATGATGTGAAAATTACTGAACCTACACACATTGCTAACATACTGGCTGACAGGTTCAGTGCAAACTTCTCTCCTCCCCCAAAAGGAGAGATATCTATTCCAGAGGATTGTAGCCCCCCAAACATCTCCAACGCCCAGGTGAGAACTGCCCTCACTAAGGCAAAAAACACAGCATCCATGGGACTGGATGGTGTCCCCGGCTGTGTGCTTCATGAACTCAACGAGGAATTAAACCCACAGTTAGGACAGCTGTTTAATCTTAGCCTCACCTCAGGATACGTACCCAAGGAGTGGCGCACGGCGACTGTGGTCCCACTTCATAAGGGCGGTGCCTCCACAGACCCTGGAAATTACCGCCCCATTAGCTTGACAAGCCTTATCTGCAAAGCCATGGAGAGGATCATAATGGAACTCATAAATAAAGACATAGGGAACTTGCAGACTTTGGATCCAACCCAGTTTGGCTTTGTCAAAGGCAGATCCTGCCTCTTAAACTTGGTTGACTTTTTCGAGACAGTCACCAAGGCCATTGATGAGGGAAAGGCAGTCCATACAGCCTACCTCGACCTGGCAAAGGCCTTCACACAATACCCCACTCAGGTATCATCGAAAAACTCATCAGCTTGAATGTAAACCCATACATCACAAGATGGGTTGCAAACTGGCTAAGTGACAGAACCCACAGGGTCAGAGTTGCTGGAGCCATGTCAGACTCAAAGCCTGTCACAAGTGGTGTCCCACAGGGCTCAGTCCTGGGTCCACTCTTGTTCGGCATCTACTTTTCTGAAGTACAAGCAAACACAGGAGGGTTATGGCTGACAAAGTTTGCAGATGACTGCAAACTGGGCGCCATAGTCAAAAACACATCTGACACAGATATCCTCCAGAAGGGCCTCACAAAAATGGATAACTGGTGCCAGAGCCATTGCCTGAAGTTAAACGCCAAAAAATGCATAGTCATACCCTTTGGGAAAAACAAGGTTACCCCTAGCTACCATATAGGTGGCAATCCACTGAGCACAGAAAAAGTCATCAGGGATCTGGGGACCCAAGTTGACAGTAGCCTTTCATTTGACACTCATGTTGCTAAAGTAGTTAGGAAAACCTTCTATATCGCCCACCTGATCATGAAGGGATTCACATCTAGATCAAGGGAGGTCATCGTCCCCCTGTACTCATCACTCATTAGACCTATGATTGAGTACAATGCCCGTTCGAATGTATCTGACCAGACACCTGCTGCAGCTTGAAAGGCCCCAAAAGTTCCTCACCAAAAGGATAAAGGGTCTCAAAAATATGTCTTATGCTGCCCGACTGAAAGAACTCCAGCTCTATTCAGTCTCATACCGCTTGCTCAGAGGTGACCTGTGCCTGACATATAAGGCCATGTCAAACCCAGATTTGATGAATATGCTTCACCTCAAAAATCTAGATCCCTCAGAACCACAAGGGCAGGAGACTTAAACCTTGACACGGTTATAAATAGAATGTGCTGGAGGGACAGATTCATCACCCAGAGACTCCCTATGCTGTGGAACAAAATCCCGGTACATGTGAGGCAGAGCACCTCGCTGGCCTTGTTCAAGAGGAATCTTGACCAATGGATGGGAGATCGCAGATATACCCCAGGGATTACTTCAGTGTCACTGCTTGACAGAGGCACAGAAAAATGATAGGCATAGTTTTTATTCAAACTAAAGGGGTGGCGAAAGCCACATAACTATGGGCTAGGCTTATAAATGCCCTTGGGCAGATAGCCTAGTATGAACCTATGAACCTATGAACCTATAAAGATCCAGAGTCACTTTAATGATCAAAATGATACCAGATGTCTAAGGAAGGGCGTACAAACCATAACCAACTATAAACCTGCATCAACCTCTTGTGATGACAGCATGGTATTCTTGAATGAGCTGAATACATTTTCAGCAGGTATGATGTGGATAATAAAATGGTGGAAAACAAACCCCCTGTCGGTAAAGATGAAGTAGTGCTGTGCCTAAACACAGTTGATGTCCTAGGAAACTTAAGACTTATCAACACAAGAAAAGCAGCTGGCCCTGATAACATTATGGGCAAGGTACTGAAAAACTGTGGGTCAAAATTAGCATTGGTTCTCATGGACATTTTCAACACTTTGCTGCAACTAACCAGTGTACCAGCAACTTTGGTGGACACACTGGAGTTTGCATATAGTCCAAACTGCTGCACAGCAGATGCCATCTCTCTAGCACTTCATGAAACCTTGACTCACTTGGAAGGTAAGACCTGCTATGCCAGTCTATGCCAGCCTGTCATCCTTCAGAATCTACTAAAGAAAAAAGTGCAGCTGGGCCTCAACACCCCGTTATGCCATTGGATCCTAAGTTTTCTCATGGACAGGCCTCAAAAGATTTTATGTGGATAACAACAGTGCTAGAAGCATAACTCTGAACACAGGGGTACTGCAGGGATGTGCCTTAACTCCTTTATTATTTACCTTGCTGGCACATGACTGCAGTGCCAGACAGGAGTCCAATAAAATCATCAAATTCACAGATGATACCACAATTATAAGTCTAATCAGGAACGGAGAGGAAACAGCCTACAGAAGTGAGGTGGAGCATCTGATAGCAAGAACTTAGCACTGAATGTCAGATGAGGCAATAACAGCAGACATTCTATGATTTGTGGCCTATGATACTGCTTGGAACATACCGGAAGCTTAAGGCAAACAAGTCCATTGTTATTTACACCAAAATCAATAAAAATCTACTCACGTTCCTGGGGATTCTACTGGATCACAAGATCTCATTTACTTTAAATACTGAACTTGTATTAAGAAAGTTAGTAATCAGCAAAAAGCCTGTTGCAGTATATGAAGCCATCTAACTCCAAAAGCTAAGTGTATCATGTCCATTAATGCACTTACTCCATGCATTGGGTATGCTTCCCATTAATTACCTTAAACTCCTCTTGTCAGCTTCTCCAATATTCAGATTACTCTCTATGAATTTTGCAGGTTTATTAATCTTTCCACCATGTTTAAACTGAAGTGTGCTATTTGATATGGCCAATTTAGTAGAGTCAAATGGTTACCATTTACACAGAGTCACCCTACCATTAACAACATTCAAATCCAAGCTTATATAAAACCCTTACTGACACTTGATTAGGTCAAATGGTTATCATTTACTTTCAAGTCACCTGAGCATTAACAACATTTGATTCTAGGCTTATATTTAACCAATATTGTAGCTCATTGGCAATTAATTTACATTTCCAATTTTTTTCATATGATGTTAAGGTCAGCAATTCATAGTTTCATAGCATAGCTCCTTAAATTATTCAGTTTTTGGTGCCCTCAATAAAGGCAAGTTGTTCTTCTTTCGGCTTTTCCTGGTTAGGGGTCGCCACAGCAGAACTCTGGTCCGCTAATGATTGACAGTAGATTTTTATGGTGCCAAGGTGCCAGCCCGATACCCAACCTTCAATGAAGGCACGCCTATTCACGCATGTCTTTCGAACATCACTCGACCATGGGGTGGACATGCAGACTCCACACAGAAGGTGCTATAGCCGAGAATAGCACTGGATAACTTCTTGCTGTGAGGCGACAACGCTACCGCTGCACCACCGTGGCTTAGTAAAAATGTTTTAGCAAAACAGTACCTGCCAGCTAGAGCCATTTACACTAGGACATTACAGCACAGACAGATTATTGTTTGCTTAGGAAAAAGCAAATTAGCTATTGAGAATATAAAGATGAATGCTGGTGCTTTCTTGATAAATGCCAACTTTTCTGCTGCTGTATTATTTCTACTTATATTAATTTTTCTAATACTGATTTACCATTGAATTGTTTATATATACACATATGTAATATATAATTGCTAGTGAATGAGATGAAAAGTGGTTAATTTCATTGATTTTTTTTTTACTTATGGTCAATGAATACTTTACCTTCCCTGAAATCTAACTTCAGTTTACTCATCTCAGTTGTCATCTTACTGTAAATGTTCATATAGCTGATCAATTTTAATATGTGCTGATAAGCTCTGTTTCCTGATTTTCTTTTTTATTGTACAGCCTTAATGTACGAACGTTTTATGTTGTTTCATGCATGAGCGATCTGCTTAATTTGTTTAATAATTGTCCATTTGTTGGTTATGTCCTCTGAGTTGCTATATGTCCATTAAGCTGTTAAAGTGTAAATTTGTGGTTGCTTAAGTATGCCTTTGTTCTGGGTTGTGGCTGAAAATTGTAGTACGCCAAGTTCACCTACTTGGTGAAAAAACTAATAAATGAATAAAACTGGATCGCTTGATACACTAGTGGATGCTTTTACAAAACCTGTTAATAGTCATTTGTTTTAACCTTGACAGCCTGTCATCTCAATGTCTGGGGGTAACTTCCTCTTAACCTTATATTTTCTTTATCTATATCTCCAAACTAACTGTTTCTTTTTTTATTTTATTTTATTTTATTTTAATTGTTAACCGGGTAGGACCACTGAACACAAGTGTCACTCTTCAGGGGTGTGGTGACTCAGAAGCACTTTCTGGTTAAACTATTTGCTTGGAGTCACACAGGAGGAAAACTGAGGTGAAAGTAATCAAACCCTGTACCATGGATTATAGTAAAGAGCTCATTCCCTCTTTGCTTCTATACAGTTTCCTGAATACTTTGAATTTTGTTCAGTATACTAGTTTTTGATAGCTGCCATATTTTATCATTTGTGTTTTATTCATTAAATCAAAATAAAATTTTCTTTGCTTCTATGCTGGGAGGCTTCATTGTTTGTTTACCCCAAAATATTTAAGTATCCATCTGTCTGTCATATTTCACACATTTTTAATATACATATTACACAGTTTTTTATACCATCTTCCTCACTGCCTATTGATCATCAACCCTCTCCTGGACAACTAACACATTCAAGCTTCTTCACTGAGGCAAAGGTTGACCAAACAGGGGCCATCATTTAGACACCCATTTTGGGTGGTTTGAGGATTTTTTTGCTTAGATCTACATTCTCCACAGGTGCCTTAGGTTACAGAGCCAAAGGGGGATATGCCATTGGATGTCCACATTGGTAATCCCTTACTTCTGCAAGGGACATTGCCATTAAGTAGCCCTGCTCCCTCTCCTCAAGCATAGGAAGGGGTTTTCCTGTTCTCCACTGGAAAAATTGCACTTCACTATGTGTTCCTTGAGTATCTGCTACTCTCTACTCCCACTTCTATTTGCCCAACCCCACCCCAGCAGAAAGTTGAGCAGATCCAGGCCACTTCAGCCCTTTCCTTCCCTGACTGACCCCTGCAGTGCTGGGGCTGCTGATTGAACTCCAGTTGCCTGGAGTGCAGTAAAGTTCCATCCCACTTCATCACAGAACCAGGCTCATATTTTGCACAGTTGTGAAAGTATTCTGACTTGCTTGTCTAAACAATATTAAAATACTTGTGAGGTTTTGTATGTATCAGTCATCATATACATCTGATTGAATTCTGTAAACAGTTTTGGGAAACACATAACTCAAACATATCCATTTTGTAAAGTAACCTGATACACTTTGGTTCTATAGATCTGGACAGGAAATTAATGATATTAATAATGCAAATTTTGTTTTCTGTATATCTGACATGTACATTTACCTACACTTAAGTAATATTAGCTGGAATAGATGAAATCACTTGATATCTCATGGAATAGCTAGACGTGCCACTCTGCAAGAGCCCTGATTGAAACAGAATATCAGTAATAACAGTTCCCTTCTTCTCCCTTTTTAATTTCTCCTTTAATCTTTTGTACCGTTTAGATGTAGGTTTCAAAATAATGGAGTACTGCTGTATAGTTGAATACTCATTAACCTGTTTCTGTGATTCTGAGGTATGATCTTCATACCCTTGCATTTTTGCTTATACCTATTTTTTTCTAAACTTATTTTCTAATGTTTATTTTGATCATCTTTTTCAGATTTATTCTCTGTTCTTAAAACTACTTTTTTAACTCCTTAGTATTTTTCATTGTCAAGATGCAAAAGAATTTTAAATTAATTCTCCTTTATTAATGCTTCATATTTTATCCTTCTCTGACAATGACATTTTCAGGTAACCAGTAAACAATTTACTGGTACATTTGCCACATTCTAGTTATTTCAGCTTTTTCATTATTAATCATTTGTTTTTGACTGTAAATTCATCACTATGTGACATCTAAAATTCAACCTTCAGGTTTACCAGACTTCTAAATGTCACTAATTTGCTCATTTTTCACATTGTTTAAAAGAGGACAGTAGTATTCATTGCAGTAGCAACTTGCTGAGTTATGTTATCCGTTTATGGTCCTTCTGTAACAATCTAATTTTTTTACTGATAAAATATTCTCTTTAAATCTATGGTATTGTCTTGGGGTACTCCACAGTTTTCAGTTTAATTCCACCTAGGATTGTGCCTTTCAGACATGATAGTTACTTAACTGTATTATAGAGCACATGGGGTCTATATTACCATGTTAAAAGACATGTTCGCTGAACATGTCTTAATCAACAGAAATATTGACACTTTAAAATCCCGAATGGGCGCTTCAGCGAATTTTTTCCCAGGGGAAAAAATCACTCAACCGCTATCAGGGATTTGTCCTTTTCCCTACTGTAGTGTAATGTCGGAATTGGTATATTTAGTTAGGGGGTGTGGGGGGGGGGGGCACAGCCCTCCACTATGTAGGATTTGAAAGTTTGCTTTTTTGTGTGCGGCTGAGCAATTTTTTCCCCCTGTGAAAAAATTCACTGAAGCGGCCATTTGGGATTTTAACAGGTCAATATTTCCAAGTCGATTAAGATCTGTTCAGCGAACACATCTTTCAACATGGTAATATAGACTCAGGGACATTCATTACTTCTGGTGGTGTACAAAAGCACAAATTATTTAGTGATTTTGTAAATATGTGCACTTTAGCTGACAAGAAGAGTGGAATCTATATTTCCACTGTGTTTAGGCACAGAACCTTTAGAAACATTGTGGTAAAGAAATTTTGGCTGCAGATAGACAAAGGACCTCCTAGTGCATATACATTTTTTTTAAAAAACTATAAAATGTCTCATAATTAGTTTCGCTCTTCCATTTGTGCAGCTGTAGCTTTCTGTATGCTCATTAATTTTATTTATTCTTCTGGCCAAGCAGGGCAGCAATAGCCTTCATAGGATTCATTGGAGTTTTCAAGGTTATTTTAGTTGAATGACTGTGTATTGCTTCCCAATATCTACCGTCAGGCTTTAACTCCGTTCTCAAGAAGGGAGAGGCCAGTTAGTCCCTGGAAAAATTGAGAGTACCCATTCCTTTGTCCAGGTTTAACCTGAAAAAAAGATAATAGAATGCCATTGTGTAATTTGCAGAGGATGTTTATCCTAGAGAAGGGGTAGGCACTGGCTGACCATTCTATTTCTCCATTGCATTTTGTTTATCTGCTGATGAAGGTACAGGTCTCTGCATCTAGTGTTAGCTGAGTTGTTTCTTACTCAGATGTAGGAGGTCAGGAACTGTCAAATCTCTAACGATGTGGTAAGCATGACACAGTTTACCCCTCAGAAGTACATAACACACAGAGTGCAGACACATTTTTCAGCCTCTCCTGATAACTAAGTTCTTAAGACAAGAGATTTTTTGTTAGGAACCCCTGAGGCATTTTCTCTTTGTTGATACGCTGTCTGAGATAAATACTGAACATAACGTTGTACTCTACGGTGTGTCTGACTGATACTGAATGTGAGGGAGCAGTAGTATCTTTGGAGCTAGATAAACCACATTAGTCTGCTAGCTGTATTAAGTAGGATGACAATTGTTGCCATGTGATGATCAAATGATTGGAAAATCTTCACCCATGTGCCCAGGTCCCTGATTACCTTTTCATTTTGTAAGGCCTTAATTTCTCCCCAGCTGCAGCTGCATGGTTCTCTAGCTACCTCACTGACAGACTGCAGTCGGTGAGATAGCTCACTGCACTGTCTACTCCCCATCTTGTAAGAATGGGTGTCCCCCAAAGACCATTACAATTTACTATTTTCACCAACCTACTTTATACCACTTGTCCTCTGTTTTCTACTGTCCAATATGCAGATGACTCTACAGTTATCACTATTGCCAAACTCACCCTCAGAACTCTTATCAAAAACTCAGTCATCCTTTAACTCAGTAGAGACTTGGCGCTCAAATAACCAACTCATCGTAAGCACCCCCCCAAAAAATAACAAATTGTTACTCTTCCTTCCCAAAACTGTAAACCACATCAAATCCTCCTTTTCCATAATGTCCCTAAACAATACCCCTGTTGAAGTCAAATCTAGCACAAAACTACTTGGTATTACCATTGACGATCAATTAAAATTTGATCTACACAAAAATAATTGTATCAGAAAAACCCATCAGAAACTAGGACTCCTGTATAGAAATAAAAAAATCCTCACTAGTGAAGCTAGGATTACTCTTACACATGCCTACCTTCTACATTGTTTAACATACTGTTTCCAAATACTCACAAATCCCAACTCCTCCCTACTTACCAGGCTTGAATCAACCTATCACAAGATAGCCAGATTTGCAGCTCAACAAACCTATAAATCCCACCACTGTCTCCCCCTAAAATACCTGAACTGGCTTGAGCTACCACACCTTTTTACTCCAATCTCAGCTCCAGATCATACACTCCATCTATATCAGCCAGGTTTCTGTCCAACTCTTACTTCTCTCATCTCTCACTACTCCCCTACAAGACTTCTCTGAAGTTCATCCCAAGATCTACTAAACATTTACAAACCTAAATCAAACACTGGATGTAAATTATATAGTTACCATCCCTCTATTGCTTGTAACAGTCTCCCACTACATATTAGGACCCTCACACACTCCAAACTATTTAAATCAGCCACCAAAGATTACTTTAAAAGTCTTTGGAGATGTCACTGCTTACACCCTCCCTGACCTCAACATATTATTTAACAACCTTTTATCTCTATATCTCCATTTTTTCCTCCTTACTATCACCCTAAGAATTTACCCTGGAATTACTGTTACTGCTTTTATAATACATAACATATAGTATTAACAATCTTACTTCCCATACTTCTTACGTTACTTCCTCACCCAGATGTAATCTGCAATTTGCACTGATATCTGTTAATTTAAAAAAAATACTCCCTATGCTCAAGGGGTTATCTGCCTTTTGTTTGTACTGCTGTAATTTTCATAATTACTGTTAAGTGCTATGAAATTACCATAATATGTATGATTATTTTAATTGTCTATACTATTCTGGCACTTTTCTCCCCGGCCTCCTCTGTAAAAGAGCTTTAGCCCAGTCAGACACTCCCAGGCAATAAATGTAAAATAAATAAAAATAAATAAAATATATTAGCTATGCTGTACATTCAGTAACTTCAATTTTCCAAAAGAAACAGTGCTACACTTTTTAACATGCACATTTTTCTGTACACAAGCTATTACCCAAGATAATGCCTTTCTTAAGGGTGCAGATATCTTAAGGAGTTTTAAAAATTACACCCAGTTTGCAGTCAACTGTAGATTATGTTAACTAGACATCCTAGTTATTATTTTTGAGATCACAGAAGTGGATGTCAGACAGGAGAGGAACCATCAAAGACCCCTGGCAGACTCCGCTGGTTACCCTAGCATTATTTGGAGAGCCACCTGTAACATGAAATATATGGGTTCTGCTTTCAGCCAATTGGAAATCCATTTTACCATGTAAGGATCTGTGTTTAAGGATATCAGTTTCCTTATAATTCCAGCATGAGGTCTGTAGTAGGGAATGCTTTGACTAGATAAAGATAAGGCATATGAACAACTTGACCAGTGTCAGCAGTTTGTGTTACCCTGTCAAATAAATTTGAAAAGGGAATGCTTTGACTAGATAAAGATAAGGCATATGAACAACATGACCAGTGTCAGCAGTTTGTGTAACCCTGTCAAATAAATTTGAAAAGCTTTAATAGGCATGATCTCTATTTTATGAAGCAAAGCTTAATGTGATATTTAGTATGATAATTAATGAGACCAGTTATGATATACTCCATAGCTTTAAAGATCCAACTTTTAAGGCTGACTGTCTGTAATTCCCATGGTTAGGAGTATGGCCATACTTCCAGAGGTGCATCACCAAAGCAGTGTGCTAGTATTTCGGTACAGAGCTTGTGGCTAGGTGTAGATAAACAATTTAAGGTGAGGTTCATTGCGGGCCTATTTAAATCTGTTTAATAAGCAGGTTTGTTATCAAGATCCATGGAGGAAATATTTTTGGTTTTAGATAAATTGTAAGAACATGCTCATTAGAAATTATGGGGGGTAAGAAAGTATGGAATGAATGGTATTAGAATAGGTGTTTTATGGATGAAGATTACTGAGTATTTTATTAATATATTTCCAAGGTCATTTGGGTCAGAGTGGGAGGGGGCCCCATTAAGTGTTCTGGGCAATGCTGAGTGTTGTTCCTTAGTTTTCTAATGTAGCTAAATAAGGAGTTATAGTTTATTTTTACTTCAGAAGCTCATCTCCTTTGTGTGCTACTTTACTGGTCCTTATATTGGTTCTCATTTTCTTAGTAATATTAATTTTGTACTGTCCTCATTCTAAAAAGTTCTATACAGCTGTAGATTTTTTTCTCTTCTTATAAAGATTGTCACTTAACCATGAACTGAATTTGTTCATAAATTTCCTATTGTATTTGGTTGTAGTTGGGACTGGTAGATACATGCATTTCTTCTAAGTAGACATAAAACTCATTAGCATAATTGACTGCTGAATCAGTGTCAGTGATACTGATGTCACAGGTAAAGATTTTGTCACACAAATATGGAGATATTGGTTACGGGAGTGATGGTGGTACAGACAGTAAATGTCATGAGTTTATAGCTGAATTAGCTAGAGAATAAAAGACTAGTTAAGTGAAACATGTTGAGGTAATATTAGTAATAACCCCATCCAGAAGACAAGACTAGTTAAATGAAACATGTGGAGAATAATATTAGTGATAACCCGATCCAGAATATTTTGGCTTCTGCTGGGTTCACTCTCTATTTTGTCTAGGAAATTTTTATGTATAAATTTCTAAAAATTCTGGGCATATCCTCTGTTAGAGGTGTAGGTGCTACATTCTATGACTCAGTGGTTCATGTCGTCTAGGATGATGATGTTATTGCTTATAGGAATTTCTTCTAAAACATCCCAGAGTTTAACATATTCATCTGGAGACATGGAAGGGGATCTGCAGCATATTGTAAGCTGGTATCTTGTCTTATCCATGACAAATTGAAATTTTAGGAGCTCAGTTTGTGAGTCATTGGGTATCGGTTTAGATGAGATGTAGTCCTTGACAAATACGGAAACACCACTGCAGTTTCTACCAAGCCTGAAGGCATGATAAGCACTAAAATCAGGTATGCAGTGAGTGCTTTCTTTACATTTAAACTAGGTGATGCCCCTGCACTGGCCCAGTAATCAAGGAGCCTCAATCCTCACCATTGGCAGCAATGAGGGATATACACAATGTGAGGATGACAAGTACACAAACAGTAAAGTATAATTTCCCTTAAGAGCACACATAGATCACAATCAGCCTGGGGCTGGTTTCTCCCTCTCTCTCCAGATCCCCCAAAAGACTCCCCATTGGCACAGCAATAGAGTGGACTCCTTAGCCAGGGTTCCAAGCCAAGTCCTCCTAGTGCTCTCTCTGTCCAACCAGTGCTTTGTGCCCCTGCCTAAGTAGCTGACACACACACACACACACACCTGGGGAAGGCTGGCACATGTTTACTAGCTATCCCCCCTTCTGCCCACCAGAACCCCTACTATAAGGCCCTTCCCAAAGGGTGACCAATTCCACTGTGTAATGTTACTGTTATCCAAATGGTATGTGTGACCAAACTTTTAAGGCTATTCTAGAGTGGCCTGTATAGTGTTACCAAATGCATGGAAGTACTCTAAGAGCTAAAATATATGTAAGCAAACCAGCCACAATTAAAAGATTTAAATACATTTAATAATAAATAATAAAAACACAAGATAATACTCATTAACTCAGCACAGTGACAGCAGAGTTCACAGTCACAGGAAATACTTTAAAATAACATAGTAGGATGGTCTCACATAAATATTGAAAGCATCTACACTAATCCTGCTATACTCCTATCTATCTCTAAGATAAACTATGTTCTAAATAACTTACTTACAGAGAAAGGCAAAGTACTGGTGAGTTGTTAACAGGTCCAGAACAAAATACAAAAATGCACTCTTTCTCTCTGAGATGGCTCTTAAGTTAATAATGCACATTACTGCTGGGTTAGCTAGATGACATCACAATTTGACACTTGCATCTAGTTCTTAGGCTAAACAGATACCAACAGAATTTAACATGTCTCTATGAAAAATACTTATCTCTTAGAAGCTGACAATTCTGTCTTAGAAGCTTGCCAGAAACTGGAAGCTGTAAAACAATTACCTTGGAAACCTGCAATTACCTCTGTTTCAAACAATAGAAAGAATTTACAGCTGCAGACATTCTGTCTTCTAGTTCTGGTAAACACACATGTAAAATTCTTTATTTATTTTCTGAGTTTGCAAGTTAACTCTGTATATTCCAACTTTTACTATGAAACCATACATTTGCATTGACATATAATTTATACATATTTCTGCTCTTTTCCAGTAGAGTGCACTGTGATTGCAATCTTAAAGCTCAGTACAGAACATATAGTTTTCTTACATTTTTAAGCAAGCATACAAATCATATTACTATAGAGTTATTTACAAAATTCTATCTAGCTGGGCTGGTAGTGTCACACTGATGATGGATGTTTCCAGGTCAAAGACAAAATACAAAATGCCTAGTCTCTCTCTCTCCTTGAGAGTTCTTAAATCAATATTAAATATTACTGCTGGGTCAGCCTGGATGACATCACTCTTTGTCACCTGCCTTCAGTTCCTAGTCTAACAGAAACTAACATCTCTGCGTTACAAATAAATATCTCTTAGAAGTTTGCCTAGAACTGGAAGTCGTAAAACAATAAACACTTTTAAATGTAAAACCTAGTAATTACTTCATTCCAGGACAATAGAAAAAACTTCTAGCTCTAGACATTCTGTCTTTTGCTGCATTGAAACTAACTTTTATAGCACATTGTAAAACACTTAATTTCAGCTTATTTTCTTGAAGTTTTGTAAATTAATCTTCTATGTTCCAGCAGGGTATGCTGTGGTTACATTCTGGAAGCTCAGTACATAATATAGAGTTCTGTATAAATCATATCAATATTGACAAATGACCTAGAATTATTTACAAAATTCCAAATAGCGGGGCTGGCAGTGCACCAAACAAAGTCTCTCTAACTACACATACATGGACATGTTCCAGATGGAGGAGCATCTCAAGATAAAGCAATTTGTTGCTAACAGTCCTGATGTTAAGAGACAACTTAATATGGTTCAATTTAGGATTTGAAGAATTTGCTAAGTTGAGATGTCCATTATATAGACTCTACCTAACAAAGGCACTTTGAAGGCAACAAGGGCTTTTGCCAGTATGCAGAAACTGTTGAACAAAAGATGCGGGTCATCCGTTGCAAAACAATTAGGACTAGCCATCATCACATCCTAGGTTGATACATACCTGAAGCCCCTTGGAATGAGACCAATTACAAATCCATTAGTTAAAGCCAATTATCTTCTTTTTAAACCTAGGCATCATTCTTCATGAAGGGAAGGGTCCCTTTCAGGACCAGAGTCTTACCTTCATCTGCCACTTTCCTAGAAAGTACCGACATGTCTCTTTCCATGTTCCCTCAGGGTTTTGTGCCCTACGTCCTTCACTCCCACATGGGCCGTCACCATGTTGCAGTCATACTAGTCTCAGGAAGGGATCCTGAGGACCCTAGTAATGACTGTGATCCTGGCACATGAAAGCGCCAGGCAGTAACCCTATCCTTGCCCCAAATGGTAAGTGGGGAATCTTTGTACCTAACAATAAAATTACTAATAAACTCCTGTCAGAAGCTAGTCTTGCATTACTTGACTGGGAGCCATGATGCTGACTATACTTACTTCTCTCATAAACAGAGCTTTTTAGGTAAAGTAAGAGTTCATTATTAGTGAGCATGAGGCAGTTACTAGGCTTCCTTAGGATATTATGTACTAGGAGGCTGGGGACACAATGGGATCGCGTTTGCTGGCCCTCTATATAGTACAGAGCTTTAAATGTTAGCTGGCTAAGTGCACAAATAAGCTAAATGTTACAAGATTAACCAGTGTCGGGGGCGTGGCCAAGGATGAACACAGGATAGCAGCAGATTTCTTCAGCTCCACCAATTTCATTACATTGACAGGAATTAATTACTTAAAAAATTAATTCTTGAAGTAATTTTCTTTCTAAATATGTTTGTTTTATATAGTTCTTGAACTATATCTAAAAAAGAAAGGAAATCTTAATAATATTCCTGTCAGAAATTACTTTGGAAATTTTCCTGTCAGTTTATCAGTCTGAAATGAGTTCCAGTAAGACAAATTCTCAAGACTCCAGCATCAAGAAAGAACTTCAGTCTCTGATAATTATAGTCCAGCAACTTACTGCTAAGATGGATAAAATGGATACTAAAATAGACACTTTCATAGAAAAACTACAAAACAAATAGACTTGTTACATATGGACCTGCAACAACAGAAGATCCAGATGACAGGCATAGAAGAAGCTGTGAATGACATGGAAAATAGAATACAAGAAGAGGAAATCAACATTGAGTTTCTGCTGAAACAAAATACACATTTACAAACAAAGCTGGATGACCTGGAAAATAGATCTAGGCGCAATAACATTAGGATTTTTGGACTGCCAGAAAATATTGAAGGTAACAATATTACTTCTTTTTAACAACATGGCTCCCTAAAACTTTAGATTTACCAGAAGCATTCTCTTTTGGTTTCGAAAGAGCACATAGATCTATAGCTAATACTAACTCTAACAAAACTATCCTAGATCAGTTATAGTTAGATTTCTATCATCTTTTGATAAAGAGATGGTTCAGAATTTGCTTGGGCTAAAGCTCCTGTTAAGATTAATGAAACAACTGTGCGTTTTGACAATGACTATTCTTCCATGGTATTAGCTAAAAGAAAAGTTTTTCTGCCACTAATAAGGGAGCTTAAAAAGCACAGTTTAAAACATACCTTCTGTTTCCTGCCAAGCTTAAAATCTTCCTTCCTGATGGTCCTAACATTTTCGATGACTTAGACTCTGCTTTACTGTTCATCAAAAAATAAGATTTTGGAAAAAATAGAAGAAATGGAATGGGCTAGTCCTTCGTTAAAGAGACTGGCAACTGAAACTTCGTGGAAGACTTCAGAGAAGAAGAAGAGACTAAAAACAAATGATTTGTACTATGTTTTTTTCTCTCTCATCATTTTATTTTATTATTAATCTTTTTAAATATAGTTCCTGCATTTCCAAGAAGCAACAAATATTTTGAAAGATTTAATCAAAGTTATTCTCTGTGTGCAAAGAAATGTTTTGTTTCATAACTAGTCAAAATATCTGGAGATTTAATGGCAAGCTGTGATTTAACTTGTTTCTCTTTCTGAAGAGGAAAAATAAGGTCAGTAATTTGATACATTTTTTTTTCCTTTAAAAGTTTATATGTTCTTCAAATGCTATTCCTAATTATACTTTCTTGATTACACTGCTTATGCTTGTTTGTAAATAATCTGTCATGCTTTAACCAATAATAATTAGAACTAAATAATAGTAAATAATATGTTTTATTTTTAACTCTATTAATATAAACAGTAAGTAACATTCTATTGTATATACTTCTTATAGCTTTCTCTTACATTTTTTTTTATTTCTGCCTTACACCCTTTTACTTTCTACTCTCTTTTATTTATTAATATATAGAAATGCTTTTGATCATGTAGACTCAGTAAATAATAAGATTTGCATAGGAGTTGAGTTGGGACAAAAATGTTGAGTTTTGTTACTTATTAATAATTTTGGGCTTGATTTCACTTACATAGAGTCTATAATAACTTGTAGAATGCATTGTGAAGGTTTTGTCATGTTTAGATGCATTTACACTGCTAAATGAATGTTTGTCACTAGTTTTTAATAAGTTTCCCGCCAAAATGTTAAGAGAGACAATCTGGGATGTGGGCTGTCTCATGCACAGTGTCCATGAGCTACTTCAAAAGCTTCAACTCTCAGAATTCTCACAGAGAAGCTGAAAGCAGCTAGTCTCACCTTTGACCTAGATATCACACTGACACATCACAGATACAGGAATGACACTACCTAATTATACTTTCTTGATTACACTGCTTATGCTTGTTTGTAAATAATCTGTCATGCTTTAACTAATAATAATTAGAACTAAATAATAGTAAATAATATGTTTTATTTTTAACTCTATTAATATAAACAGTAAGTAATATTCTATTGTATATACTTCTTATAGCTTTCTCTTACATTTTTTTTTATTTATGCCTTACACCCTTTTACTTTCTACTCTCTTTTTCTTTTCTTTATTAATATATAGAAATACTTTTGATCATATAGACACAGTAAATAATAAGATTCGCATAGGAGTTGAGTTGGGACAAAAATGTTGAGTTTTGTTACTTATTAATAATTTTGGGCTTGATTTCACTTACATAGAGTCTGTAATAACCTGTAGAATGCATTGTGAAGGTTTTGTCATGTTTAGATGCATTTACACTGCTAAATGAATGTTTGTCACTAGTTTTTAATAAGTTTCCCGCCAAAATGTTAAGAGAGACAATCTGGGATGTGGGCTGTCTCATGCACAGTGTCCATGAGCTACTTCAAAAGCTTCAACTCTCAGAATTCTCACAGAGAAGCTGAAAGCAGCTGGTCTCACCTTTGACCTAGATATCACACTGACACATCACAGATACAGGAATAGCAGATTAATAATATGTGTTAAAAACCTATGTCCCAAACATATACATTACTATAACTCATTTAATTCATCTGATTGACAAGCATAAATAATTTTATAACTCTATACTGGAAGACATTGTCATGTGATATATTTTAAAGCAGTAGTATAGCATGTTTGTAAAATCTGGTTACTAAAATGTGTTTGCTGTGCATTATTTTGTATAAAGCAGACAGATTTATTGAAGGGACAGCAATGTAAGATGGTGCTCAGTAAAGATACAACTCAGTGAGATCAGATATATATATATATATATATATATATATATATATATATATATATATATATATGTGTGTGTGTGTGTGTGTGTGTATGTGTGTGTATGCATGTGTATATATATATATATATATATATATATATATATGTGTGTACGCTTGTGTGTGTGTGTTTGTGTGTGTATATGTGTGTGTATGTGTATGTATATATATATATATATATATATATATATATATATATATATATAATGTGTGTGTGTGTGTATGTGTGTGTATGTAGATATGTATATAAATGTTTCTGAGAATCTGCTTAACTATGAAGTATGATTTATAACAATTTCTATGAATACAATATTTTATTCTATTGGCAATAATGAGTTTGAGTAAATGCTCATATACAAGCAATTCAAGGTTTTTTTGGAAGCTGTTAACTGTATTTACATGACAGAAAATAGATGCATCCTAATATATGTAATGTCTGAATCATATTAGCCAAAGTTTTTGATTTAAATGAATGTTAGAACTTATTTTTCTCTCCTCTTGATTTCTAACATCAAGATTATTTGAATGCTATTTGCATACAAGTGTTTTATATTACATGGATGTATATAGTAGTATGAACAGTTTTTAAAAAAAAAAAAAAAAAGGTTTATTTTAGTTTATATGATGCTGTTTTACCAAATGTGTAGTCTTGTCTTGCTAGATAATTGAATTGAAAACTGTTAACTTCAGTTAAATATAACTAGTATTAAACTGATAAGGTGGTAGCTGACGTACTGCTGCTTAGGGTAGGGGGTTAACTTGAGTGGCAAATACTACTCTAAGTTGGAGTTTACAACTCCAGGCTGGATGCAAGGTTTAATCCTTACATTATTTTCACTTGTTCATTGTTATTTGTATATAGTTTTGACATCCACAATATATTTTGTACATTCATTGTCACTACAAACAAAATTGAATCCTATACAAATCCCATAAGAGATTCAATACATACAGCTATATTTAAAGGTACACCTAAAGGAGGAGATGTAACATTACTTATCTTGTTATTTGTTATTTTGATCATAAGATTCTTAAGTTTTAAAAATGCCAAATGACATCTTTAAAAGGAATTTCTTTAAACATTAATGGATTGAATAATCCATGTAAAAGGGCAAGCCTAATAAGATACATTAATTTACATAAGGCCAACTTAGTCTTCCTACAAGAAACCCATCTCTTGAAAAAGATATTGATAAACTAGCCACAAACAAATATACAGTATTGGTTAGTTCAGAGCACACTCAGAAAAAAGAGGAGTGGCTATTTTATGGAATAAAAGTATGCCCATTCCTAAAACCATTAAGTCTTATCAGGATGACAAAGGAATGTTTTGTATGGTTACAATACAAATTAATGGGAAGACTTACACTTTAATTAATGTATATTGGATACCTGGAATTGGTATTAATACAGTGAAACATCATCTTGATAAGATCATATCATTCTCTATAGGAGATATTATTTTAGCTGGTGACTTTAATTGTATACTACATGAAAGTGATACTACCACTATAGGAAAGAGAAGAATTACATCTAATGCAAAACATTTAAAGGATTTTGCTAATTCTTATCATTTGAATGATATTAATAATCAGATAGATTCAAAATCATTACCATACACCTTTTTTCTAACAGATACAAAACTTATTCAAAAATAGATAGGGTCTTTATTTCTAACCAGATGGTAACAGATTTAATTAATTCCAAAATCATTTCATGTCCTATATCTGATCATAATTCAATTGTTTTTGAATTCATGATAAAAATACTCATAATGTTCAGATCAAAAGGATACCAGCATACTTAACTCAACTAAAAGACTATAAAGAATATATACTTTCAGAAGTAAAACATTTTTAGACATAAATAACACTCCTGAAGTCTCCATTGTTTATGTTTGGGATGCCTTAAAATCATATCTATATGGACAAAGTATCAGATGGTATAATAATAAAAGGAAATCTTGGGATAAGGAATTGTTAGATATTCAAAGTAAATTAGACTCTTATAAACATAATAATAAAGAAAATATTATGGACAAGAAAGTTATTGAAGAAATAAACAAACTAAATGAGAAATACAAAGAAATTTTAACTCATAAAGTTAAAATAACTTTAGAGAAATACAAGTTTTGTCTTATTCAATAAGCCCCAAATACTTACATAGACTTAAAAATAAAACAAAAGGTTGAATAAACAAAACCATATCAAAGAAATCTTTTCTCTAAGGAAAAGAAGAATGTTTCTAGTATACCAGAAATACTAGATGAATTTAGAAATCACTTTCACAAAATTAACCATAATAATATTAACATGGAACCTAAAGATAAAATAAAGGAGTTTATAACCACAAAAATGAATAAAAAGCTTAATAAACAACAGATTAAACTATTGGACAAGAGTATTTCATATACAGAAGTTATTACACAAATAAATAAGCTTAAATCAAACAAAGCAATGGGTAATGATGGTATTATACCAGAGATATATAAAATCCTTTCTAAAAATACATATTCATTAATACATAAGGTTTTTATTTTGGCCCAAACTGAGTTAATAACCCCCCAATATTGAAAATATACATTTATTTTGCCAATTTTAAAACCTAATAAAGATCCAACTAGATGTTCTTCATATCGGCCCATCTCATTACTTAATGTTGATTATAAAATGTTTATGAATATCTTTGCTGATAGATTGAAGACAATCATTCCCGGCATTATAGATATAGATCAGACAGGCTTCATTGTAAATAGAAATACTTTTGATAATATAAGAAGAACTTTAACATTAATAGATTTTGCAAATAGGAAAAAGAAAGATTTAACACTTATTAGTCTTGATATAAGTTCAGCATTTGATTCAGTAAGTTGGGACTATCTGTTTACCTTAATGAAGTGCACAAACTTCTCGGATGCATTTGTAAATCTAATTGAACATTTATACAAAGGAACGTTGGCTTATATTAAGGTAGGAACATATGTTTCACAAAAATACCCATTCTTAAAGGTACAAAACAAGGATGTCCACTTTCTCCACTATTATTCACTTTAGTAATGGAGCCTTGGGCTAATTTGATCGGAAACAGTACTGACATAGAGGGTTTTGAAATAGATGAAAATACAACATCCAAAATTCAACTTTTGCAGATGATGTTCTAATTACATCAGCAGGATCTAATTCTTCTATACAGTCTCTATTTGATAACATGATGAATTTTAAAAGTATTTCTGGTTTAATATTCACTGAAGAAAAAACTAAAATACTACCTATATATACACGAAAAAATATTCTCATTAGTGATTTTACTAAATATGTACCCAATTCAGGTCAGATAACTTATTTAGGTATAATACTATCTAAAGATATTAAATCTATTATATATAATAATTATAATACCTGTTTTCTTAATATACAAAATCTTTTTAATACCTGGAATAATATGTTTTTTACTATGGAGGAGAGACTTACAATTATTAAAATGATAATATTCCCCAAGATTTTATACTTAATACAATCAATAATACTTCCACCTACAAAAATAATTATCAAGAAACTGAACACACTAATGTTAAATTTCTTATGGGCACCTAATAGACCTAGGATTGCATTAAAGAAACATACTAATAGCTGGTCTCAAGGGGGTATTTCTTTTCCAGACTTTAATTTATATACTATCTCCTCTATTGTAAAAGTTATTACTTTATTAATAGATCAGTCATATGTCACAAAATGGAAAGATTATTGGGAGCTAATTAGTATACACTTCATGAAAATCTCCTTAACACATAAAAATATGATTGTAAATAACTCCATGTTATGGTTACTAAAGGAATTTTGTACTTCACCTATTACACCTAAACATATGGTTTGTTACCCATTAAATATTATTATTAGTTATCGTAACTTTATATTCATGCACCCTAAGTATAGGGAATGGAATTTTATTGTATTTCCTATAATGTATACTCAGGGTATGCTTTTGTCATCTACTTCTGAAGGAACTCATTTAGTTATAGATAATGATCTAAAGTACTGGTATCAGTTGATATCTGATAATAAAGTTAAAAATCTAGATTTCTTAAAACAAGAATTTGATCTAAGAGAAACTTGCTGGTTAGAGGTTCAGACCTTTAGACAACATCTCATTAATAAAATAGATTTAATGTCTATAACTGTTAAAGAATCTATTCCAACACTGATTGATTACTTGATATTAAATTTACCACATAAAGTTTCTGATAAAGGTAAACTTTCATACATACATAAAGTTATCAGACAAGAAACTTTTTACAGTGTAGATTCATACTGGAATTATTTCACTTCTATTAATGGGGACCCACCAAATCAACAAGATAAACAATATATATTGGAATCTGCTTATAGAACTACGTCTTCCATTGTCTGGAGACTTTATACATGGAAATTTTTACATAGATCTTTTATACACCTTTGATGATGAATAAAATAAATAATAAAGATAACCTATGTAAGAGATGTAATGTAGAAATTAATGCTGACTGGGCTCATATGTTTTATGACTGTATAAAATTGAAAGAATACTGGAAGTCAATTAATGAATTTTGCAGGCTCTTTTTACAGATAATTTCATTATTTCTAAATCTCTTATATTATTCAACACACCTGTACCTCAAAGTGTTAAAAAGGTTAAGCTTCCCTTGTTATGGTCTATTCTAGCAGTGGCTAGGAAAATAATAACTAGAAATTGGATTTCAGATACACCTCCTTCGTTCAATGAATTTAAAAATGTTATGAATATAGTGTGCCATATGGAAATAAACACAATTAGGACTAGAACAAACAGAAAAACATCTTATTTTATTGTATGGGATAATTTACAAAATTTGTTAAAAAAATTTTCATTTCATTAGCATGGTATTTTAGTTTAATTAATTGATCTGATTATAGTGGATGTCTTTGTAAATACTTTAGTTGTTTTGTTGAATATTATAATAATACCTATTTTTAATTACTTGTATAAAATTGTTATGATATTTCTTTTATATGTTAAAACAATAAACCTGTTTTGAAAAAAGATTACCCAGTGTCAATGCAGTGAAACTCAGCTCATATATGTTCTAAGCACAAGCAGAAGAAAATAAGAGTAGTTAAGTGAAGATAAGCACAAGCCAATGCTGCCATTAAGGAACCTGGAACAGACAGACCATGGAAAGGATGTTTGGGAGAACTAATTTATGGGAAAAATAAAAAGAGTTCCAGCTTATGTGTGATGCACCGGTCATGTAATTCTCATGCCATATATACATATAACTGAAAAAAAATCTCAGGTCACTTTGTTCAAATGCACAGGCCTACCTGACACATAAGTATGGAGCATGTACCTGGCATTAAAACTGCTAAGGAAAAAAATTCTAACCTACATGCATTTGTGGCAACACAGTACCACTGTTGAAAACTGTAACTGGTCTAGTTGATGGGGTTATAATGTGGGCAAGGTTATACTCAATAAGCTTTTTGAACATGGTTTTGTAAGCATATCAAGATAAAAAAAAACACACAAATAAATGTATTGATTTTTGAATTCCTTTCATAAATATTAGAAAGTCTCATTTCCATTTGTGCTAGAGTTAATAACTGAGTTTGTGAGTCCACACCTAAGGCAAACTTTATGTTGTTTACCTAGAGTAGGTGCCATTCTTTGTAGGAGTAAAGGCTATAAGATTGAACTTGATTGTACATTAATTAGTAAGCATGTACTGCCAGTAATTTCCTTCCACTTTCTGCATTTTTGAGAATCCAGTACATAGAAAGAGAAAATACTGTATTACTCCTTGGCTATAACTACTGTAATGGTAATTTTCAAATTTATTAAAAAAATACAACAGTAGCAAGGCATCTTCACTAATACTCTGTATCTTTATGAGTGCAGTATTTAATTTTTCACAGGATAAAAGGATGGGGAGGAGGAAGATGGGTGAGAAATGCACTTTAAGCCAAGAAAGAAAAACATGATAAAGAGGCATAATGGTGTGACAGTTTCAGGGATTCCACATATCTCTTAGGGTCACAGGTGATGTCATACCCCTACCATAAATGATAGATAGGTAAAACTGTGAATCATGAGATAAGGCTAAGGGTATGCAAAGATTTGGAATTTTAGAGAATAGTAGAAATTGTGTGGGTGAATCCATGGTTAAGACTGGGTGGAAAAGGATAATATGCAGTTTAAATGTCAAAGCAAGTTTATGGATTATTTTATTTCATTAATTAATTTGACAAGCTATGATGGAAAATCATCACCATCATCTTCAACATCATCAACTCTCCATTTTCCCAGTTTTCTACACTGACTCAGGTTTTGAATCAATTGCCACCACCTCTCTTGATTCGATGCCACTCACCTACGTACCTACAGCAGCCTTGTCTTACTGTTGTAGGGTTGCCACCTTTTCAAATGCCCAAAGTGGGACATTTTTGTACAAATGTGAGATTTTGCAGGACAAAACATACCCACAGCCAGTGCAAAGGACAGAACTTCAGTTTTTTTGCCAAAATAAAAGCTTATTTTTGTAGCATTTGGGTTGTTGATGCCATTTCAAATAATATGTATGTGTTTCAGATACAAAATAACTGTTTTATGCAACTATTAAAGAAAGGTTAAGAAATACACTTTGTCTTAAAATCTCAGGACATTTGCCATTTTTTAGTTTTTTTTCACAGGATGCAACTGCCCAAAGTGGGACTATCCCTCGCAAAGAGGGACAGGTGGTAACCCTATACTGTTGCAGGTTTTCTTTCATGCAATCCAGCCATCTCTTGGCTAAATATCCTGGTTTCTTCTTTCCTTATTCCTGTTTCTCCCAAATTTCTTTATTATATTTTCTGCTTTCCTGCATTTGTGACCGACCCTCCATAAACTGTTCTCCTTGACCTCTGTAATTGGGGCTACTTTCTCTCTTCTCATATTTTTATTTTATTTCTTTATCCATCCCGCATTGTTCATCCTTTCACCTTTGACAGGCACTTCATGCTTCCTCATCTGCTGTACCTTCCTTGCCCAGTTTTCTTTATCATGCAGGAGTAGTGGTCCACCACTGTTTTGCATACTTTGCTTTTTACATTTTTGCCATTCTTCTGGCACACACAAGCTCTGACAGTCTATGCCAGTTGAATGCAGCACCTCTGATTCTGGCTTTGAACCTCCTAAACCAGGCTTCCATCCCTCTCAACCACTCATCCCAGATACTTAAAGCTGTTAACCTGTTCCACTATTTTCCATTCAATCTCAATGTTCAGCTTCTTTTGATTTCCCCATTCACTTCCATGGAAAGTGTCTTTTCTCTACTCAGTTTCATCCCATGTACCTTTGGTTTTGCATTCCAGTCCCCCATCATTCACTAAAGTTCCCATTCAGAACCTGCTTGTAATACCATATTATCTGCATATAGCAGCTTTGTCAATATGTCTCTTCTGACCTGTTTGGCTTTGTAGTCCATTACCAGTGTGAATAGAAGTGTGTTCATCTCCAGCACTTGCAAGCAGCGTGACATGTGCTTGGTCCTTCTGGGCTACCCACAGGTGTGAATGTCCCTTTTATTGACTGTACACTGCCATTAGAATGATTAGTCTACAGTCATCTGGGAATATGCCTTTCTCTCCATACCATGATGAGTATCCTCAGGATCCATGACCTCATCTGAGACTGCTTATTTCAGACTTCATTTTCCTTAGTGCTGTTTGTATTTCTTCTAGGACGGTTTCTTCTTCCTTTTTCACTGTGGGCTGTGCATTGGGCAGTACACCTTCGATAAAGTTTTCTTCATTCAGAAGCTGCAGGAAGTACTCCTTCCATATACCTTTGTTGTCTTCTGGATGGGTGAGCACATTGTTAATGATGTTTGATAACTATCTTTCTCTTTCTGTCATTGTTTTGCAAACTGGTAGGGATTCTTTGCATCATCTGCTGATTCAATTTCTGGAAGTGCTGGTTCTAACAAATCCACCCAGTTGTGACAGTATGATTTCCAACAATAAATGTGTAGCTTAGAGATGAACAAATACACTCAAAAAAGAAAATCAGTTTCAGAAACAATAGTACAAAACATTTATGCAGTTGAATTGTACTACATTTTATAAAGTTTAAAATTCATTCTTTAATCATTTCCTTATCTGTGAAAAAAGAAATCCAGGGGCCCATTTCTTCTCATTTTATTAAGCTTTATTGACTTCCTGAAATACTGCCTTTGGATGTTTCTGCAGTAAAATATGATGCAATAAGCCCTTGGATTTTTAATTAGATTTTTTATTAGATAAAGGAATGATTAAAGGTCAAGTATGAAACTTTATTAAAACTAGTACAGCTTGATTGCATAATTGTTTTGTGCCATCGGTCTTTAAAATGATTTTACTTTTGTGAGTGACTTTCTAAAAGGAGGTAAAGTTTCTCTGATACTTTGCTCTTTGCCATTGTGACGGGTCTCTTAGCCTCTTTATTAGCTGTCCGGTATTCCCTCTCAGATTGGTCCATCTTTTCTGTCTCCCACTTCTTCTTACACTCTTTCCTTTGACAATTCCTGAAGTTCTGCATTCTACCACCAGCCTTCCTCGTGTATGTTATTCCATACCTGGTTCAGCCACATATTTGTTCTGTAGTCTTCAAACACGCTCTTTTAAGGTACTGTCAGTGTTCTTTGGTTCCACCTATTTCCTCTTCTTCCTGAGGTGCAGATTATGAGTGATAAAGTATTAATATTTTCTAGGGTAAATTAAAAACCTTAAGATTATTAAAGGTTCTCGGTCATAATTTGCTTAAATGATATTTATCTCTGCATACATATAAAGTATCTGTTTCCTGCATGACTTTAAGCAACTCTCTTCACCTGGGTTGCCTGTAAACAGGCTTATGTGCAGAGGGTTTATATAGCTAACAAATGACTCTACAGCACATAACGACGTAATTGCAGGACTCTTCCTCCAGAGCACATTACGAGTGCTGTGGCAAAGAGAATATGACAGTGCATCAATGTGATTTTTTTGTACAAGTGTTTAGATTAACAACTGTATTCTTTAGAAGCCTTAGAAGTCAAAGGCTCTGGTCAAAGTCTAGGAGCACAGCACCAAAGAATTGTGTCATTCATCTAGAGCTCACTCCATTTCTTTCAGTCTGAGTTTATTTTTGAAGTTGATAGTCATAGTTTTGGTACTCATTCTTTCAACAGGAATATGCATTAAAGGGTGATTGTTTACTGATGTGTTATGGTGCATACAGGATTGAAGGACTGTCAGGTGAAAGAGTAGAAAATACATACAGCAGAGCATGAAGTTAACAGGTAAGTATTTCAAGTTAAATTGTAAAGTATCTTCCTCAGATGTATAAACAATACCAACTTTTAGAACACTGTGAAAAAGGGAAGAACTATGGAGTCTAAATGACAATGTGTTAGCATGATGAACTGTGAGTATGGACTGATAGACACTTATGGTGAGTGCTCAAAGAGGAAGAAGCTATGTCCGAGAAACAAAATGAATGCAAGCCTGGACATAGCAGTTCTTTTAACACTGGGGAAATGATTGCTCATAACCTGATGCAATTAAACTGAGTGTATTTAGAGGAAGAATTATTAATTAAGGAGTAGATGGTGTAATACACTTGAAGGGAAAAGGTGAGTGGGGAGTAGATTTGTGGATGAGGTTTAGAAAAAATATGTTGGGGTTGAAGTTATAAAATACTAGCCCCGGGATTCAATAATGCCTTCACTAAGTGTACACCTTTCTGAGTAAACAGCCAACATAGACATAACTCACACCTTCTTCCTCCTAATTTTAGATTTCCTACAGATATTCTTGCAACTTTTAATACTGACAGGGTTTTATAAAGGTTATCACAAAGTGTAGACTGCATGTACACTTTCTGAGTGAATAAAAAGCACAACAAATGTGATAAGAACTTTCTTGAATATATATTATGTACACTTAGTGTAGGCTTTATTGAATCTGGCCTCAGATGTTTACAAAAAAATATATGGAAATGCATACCTTCTTTGGATTGGGTGTTATAAATAAAACTATCATCAATAAAACATTATCCAGTATAATAGTAACATAGACTTAAAAATGTCAGCAACCACACTGATGGTACAAGAGATATAGAAGAGGGGATGTAGATGAATTCAATGGGAAGTGAAGTCATTGCTAAATTTCAAGAGATAAATACTACAAATATGGGAGGCAGTTAGTAAAGAGGACTAAAGCTCCACCTTGTTAATGAGCTTCTTTTTGTGGCAAGGGTGCAGGTTTTGAACCTTTCCACCTTCATTTGACCATTTTTTCCAAGATAACATAGTATGAGGACACAAGAAGAAATGCAGAGAAGAAAAATAAATGGCAGTAGTTGATTAGAAAAGTCACTGGATCATAAGAGGTAACTAGGCTAATGGCCCCAGGGCCCTAACAAGCCTAGCCAAGTTCAACCAGTGTCCCAAGGGTGTCTGGTTCAAGCAGACACTAAAATCAGTACCTATTGCCTCTGTCCAACAGGGACATAGGTGGAATCCCCGGGATGAATTTCCAGTTACCCATCCAATCATTCAAATTAAACTTAAATAGGGCCAATGAGCAACTTTGTTTAACATGAATAGTAAGCTTATTCCAAAAGTGGGGCAACCTCTGTAGGACAAATCTGTCTCTCCAGCAAATTCTGTTGATATCACATTCCAGCTTAAGGTCCTTTGAGTGAGTGATCTGTGTGCCATTTGACTTGTGAATGTGCAGCATTTCAATTAAAGCTGGGTTAGAGATTGCTCTGTATGCAAGGCACAGGTCGTCCTTGAGCAGTTTGTATGACCGAGTAAAGTGACAATGATTTCAATCTGTCCACATAAGACAGTTCTTGAAGACCCTGAATTTTCTTTGTAAGAAACAATTGTCTACCAAATGATCCAGTTTTGTTAAAAACAGCAACAGAATTCAGGAATGCATTACATGAGTAAATGGACATACTGTGTGTACATTACCGTAGTGGTTACTTTTTTCCCTTTTTGGTAGTTCATGGTTGGTTTCTGTCACAAGTTTTAAACTTTGAGTCCTTTTAAGGGCTGGATTTCTTTATTTTTACTTTATTTAAATTAGGAAAGCAGCTCTTGCAAGAAGTGTGTGTGTGTGTGTGTGTGTGTGTGGGGGGGGGGGGGGTGGTGTAGCGGCGAATGTGATTATCAGCCAATACTGTTCCCTTCCTGTATTTAAAGGAAGGAGTGTGAACAGTCATCCTGTGTGTACATTGTGTAGACTATAGTAGTTACTTTTTTTCCTTTTTAGTAGTGGAAAATAATATTATGTGTAATGTCATGCCTGTTTACACAGCCATCACTTTTACTTTAGATTCTTAGCACTGGTCATATACTCTGTGGCTGTTGAGAAACTGTAGATGTTTTCCCCTCTCAGTTCTTTATTCCATTCTTTCTTGCCATGCTGCATCTGTAGAATTTCTTCTTGTAACAAAAGATGCTGCTGCAGAGGGAAACCCTGAAAATTAGCTACACCACCAGCTAAGAGTATCCTAACTGCTTTCTTTTAACCAGTTGTTGCTTGTATTTGCAATCTCTCACATTCTTTCTCATGTAATACTTTTTTCACTATTTTACTCTGTTGTGCTTCCACTCCTTCCTTTGGCTCTGCCCGATTCCTAAAATCTAACAGCACTTATCTCCAGTTTTCCATTTTCCAAATCTGTAACAGTTATTTAATTTCCTTTTCCTACTGTCAGTAAGTTTTTTCCTGCTCCTCTCTCCAGCTCTATTGCACTCTCCTCCATTTTGAAATTCCCTGAACTGCAGTAGCAGCCCTATGACACCAATTAGCAGTGTCAGAGATTGCTTCACTTTCTCACATCCATGGAGCAGTTTCCTTTATTTTACAAATTCATATTGACAAAATCAATACAATGCACTTATTTACATATTTGAAAATTCTTACAATCTTCCTTACTTTACAACACATCCTTCTTTTTTCTATGGACCCCCACTCCTCCTTCCAGAACCATCATCTAATTTTCCATATTATATTTGATATTCCCCACTTTCCATTAAACAAAATTTCATTCAATCTTTCATTCCATATAATCCATAAAATGCCAAATGCCTTCTTCTTAACATTATGTAGAACTTCTCTATTATAATTATCATAAAGTACATATTCTATCTTGTTCATTTTGTTTTGCTTATAGTCTTGTATCTCTGCTATTGTTTTTGATCATAATATCTTTACCCTCTTACGGTCTAAAAATATGTTCAACTGTTTCCAGTTCCCCACAAAAATGGCAAATTCTTTCACTTATTTTCTTATAAGGCATATTTACTTTTACCAGTATTTTTTTTTTATTTGTAGTCGTCACAAAAATCCTGACATTCAACATATTTCTTATATCGTTTGTTCTTTTCCTTTATAGCCTTTATATTTTTTCTGTTAAATGAGAGCAAGGATTCACAAAGTAATACTTTATCATTATATTTTATATCATATTTTCCTATAATTACCTACGTCATCTATTTTTAACTTCTACATTCTTATTTTTTCATTGATACATATTAATTTCTTGATTTTTCCACACGGTCACCCTTTCATCTATTCTTAATAAAGTCCATTGTCTTTTAATATTCTTTCTTTAAAATTCTCTAGCAAATCATCTTATTTTCCTTTACTCCACCTCAACATCTTTCATAAATTTAAAGAAACTGTAAACTATAGAGTTTATTAAACTCAACCCACCTTGTGGTACAGCGGTAGCATTGTTGCCTCACAGCAAGAAGTTCTCCTGTTCAGTTCTCAGCTGGAGTGCCTTCTGCGTGGAGTCTGCATGTCCTCCCCGTGGTCGAGTGGCCTCCGAAAGACATGCGTGAATGGGCGTGCCTTCGCTGAAGGTTGGGCATCAGGTTGGCAACTTGGCACCATAAAATTCTACTGTTAATCATTAGCAGACCAGAGTTCCACTGTGGTGACCCCCTAACCGGGAAAAGCCAAAAAGACAAACAAACCCATCTTTTAACAGAATTCAGCCTGGATCCCCAGATAAATCTGAACATCACCTCTGTAAATTGTTTTCCCTGTCATTTGGTATCATACATATATAGATTTTTAACATATAGTATCTCTCCCATCCAAATGGACTTTATCAAATAAACTTTTTTCTTTAAGGAAAGCTTATATCTGCTGCACATACTGCTAATTCCTTTTAAGTCTTATAGAAGTTTTTCCATGGTTCCTTAATTATATCTAAACCACCACATTTTATTCCCAACACCAAATTTTCATTTACATTGAATTGTATTCCTTCTGTCTGTTCAGTAGACCAAAAACCTTTACTTTTTTCTCTGTTTTATTATTCAACCCAGAGACCACATACAAAATAACCTTTTTCATATGTTCAGTATTCTTAGCCATAAGAATAGTATCATCTCATATGACATAATAATAGGATATGTAATACCATAATTCTTCACATATACAACCTCCTGCATTTTCTCATTTGTTTCACTAACCAATTCATAACTAGTACATACAAAGTACAACTCATAGGACATCCTTGTTTCAAATGGTTTACTATCAAAAGAATGAAAATCACATCCGCGAATGGTGATTTCTGTGACAAATATCCTTGACTCATACATATTAAGTAGGTTGTATGGTCAACGCAACAAGATCGACAACTTTCTGTCACTCTTAATGTTAGAAACTTCCATTGACAGCCATGCTTTGAGTCCCTGCCCTGTGTACATCCTTCTGAACGGACGTACACATGAACATCGACATTCCGACTCTCGATCCTATCATGTTCGAGGACGAGGCTATCATGCATCTGAATGTCGACATTTTGACTGTAAACCATTTCAAACCTCTATTCATTTCTGTTTCTTCCTCTATCCAACCATTAACTAACAATATTATTTTACTACTATTATATACTGATTTACATACTTTCTGGATTTTATGCTGAAATTGTAACATTCCATTAGTTTTCATAATATATGTTGATCTAGCATAGCAAATGCTTTAGTTATATCTCTACCCACTATTTTTCCTGTATTCCCTCTCATTCTAATATTATCAATTATTTCCCCTAAAAAACATTAGTAATTCTTGGTATCCTTTACATTTAACTCCATATACATTTTCTTCTGATATCTTTCCCATTTTTCCTTCTAGTCATCTTTGTAAAATTTTCATATAAATCTTATAATCAGTTTTATTCAAAACTACAAATCTCCAATTATTTATATCATGTTTCTCCCCTTTTTCCATGTAACCCCCATGTCATGACATAATTATGTATAACAAATTCCTTCATTCAACCATTTATTAAATACCTGTATCGATATCTCCTTTTGTGATTGCTTCATATTCTTATACATCAGATATTCTATACCATTTGGTCCTGATGCTGAATATAAATTTACTTTATTAATCACTATTTCTAATTATATGACAGTAATTTGTTTCCTCCATAAACTGTTTAACCTCTCAATTCTGTAACATACTGTAGTACAATGTTTATAATTTTTCTCTGTTCTGTCTCATGAAATCCATCTGCATTTTTCATCTCTCTCATAACTCTAATATCTTCTTTTACTACCTTTACTTAACTATGGCAATATTTCTTCCTTTTTACAGTGTAAAATATATTTGCTTATATAGCAGCTCTTTAATTCCCTCTTGATTTCTGTTATATAGCTCTTCTCCTTATGTATAATAAGCTGTATCATTTCTTTCTAAAGCATGTAATACAGGTTTATGCATTTCTTTATACTCCACTTTCTTTTTTGCCATGTCATAAATTGCCAGTTTAAGTATATCTTTTTATATTTCTGCTTGAACACTATCCATCATTCTGACCAATTAATATACAATGTCCTTTTAATCACATGATCTTCCCATGACTCCTTTGTCATCCCATAGTCTTTCTTGTATCCTTTTGATTCCTTTTTCTAATACTTTGTTCTTTATTTTCATCTTTCTCAATCCGAATTGCTAAATGATCTGAACACACTGTTTTGATTGCCCTCCTATTTTATTGTAGTTGTACTTGTAGATACCAACAAATAATCAATCTCTTTTCTAATATTACCTCCTTTATGTATATCTATTGGTATTTCCCCAAATTAATCTCCCACATTTCATAATCTCTCTCATTTTCTTATGTTTTTTTCATCTTGTATTCTTTATATTGCAATTAAAGTCACCTATCAATATCATATTCATATTCACTATTACATAATTATTTCCTGAAATAATGTTTCTCTCTTGTTTATATAAAACAGGTACATAAAGTGTTATAAATCTACAAACTCTGTGCTAAAATCTACTACTGTTACTCTACTTGGTATAAGGAATAATTCAATATTATCACTGCCTTAGTGTGTAAAGTTCCTACACCTGAACGCGTTTCTTCTCCTAAATGTCATATTATACCTCCTTTGCATAATGTTTGTTTGCTCTTGTTCTACTGTAGTCAAACATCTCACATCTTTTAATATTATAACATCACCTTCACATTTATTACACCATTTAAGTACTCAATTTCTTACTGAACTCTCTAAGCTTTTAACATTAACTGATCGTCTCCTCTCCTTAGTGAAATTGTTTTTTTACTGCCCATTTCCCTTCTTTTTTTTCTTTTAAACTGCTAACTTGCAATCTTCTTTTCCCCCTCTCACCCTCTTTCTGATATTTTTTTCTTTTTTACTACTTTTAATTTTATTTCTTGTTCATCACTGATTTCAGAGTCACCTTCACACGTCCCTCCTTTGATTTGTATTTCCATGTTCTCTTTATATATGTTCAGTATAGTTGCTGTTTCTGCGTTTTCTTTCTTTTCTTCTATCTGTTGGTTCTGTCCCACTGCCCATCCTACTCCAATCCTACTCTAGTAATGTCAACTATTTTAATCTTTTCTTCTTGATTTTCTTTACAACTAGCCAATGAATGCCTGTTTAATTACATTTATAACATTTTCTTTTCACAGTTACTTATAAAATGTCCATCTTTACCACAAAAAAAAAATGTTTGTCTGCCATTGTCAATGATGACCAATGACATCATGTCAAGGAGGTTGACTGAGTACGGTGTGTCCGTCTGTGGCTGATCAATCCGATGCGGGCTTGGAAAGCTCTGCCGCACATTGGGTACAAGTGGTCATTTGAGTTGGTTGGCAGTGAGTTGGCTGTGGATTTATGCAGCTTACACTTCCTCTGTGCCTCTGCGGTCCTGCTCTGCTTGTAGGAGATAGCACCTTTGCTGATGCAGTTTTGCCATGTGGGGCGGTCTTGCACTAGGATTTCTGGGTCAATGCCAAAGCTCTTCAGAGAGACTTTCAATGTATCTTTGAAGTGCTTTTTCTGCCAACCTTGTGAGCGTTTGCCTACTGCAAGTTCACCATAAAACAGTCTCTTAGGGAGGCATGTGTCTGGCATATGGACAAGGTGGCCTGCCCACCTGACTTGGGCTCTCCTCAGCAGGGTGTAGATACTTGACAGTCCAGCTTGAGAGAGGACAGCTGTGTCTGGAACTTTGTCCTGCCAGGTAATTTTCAGCAGCCTTCTTAAGCAGTTCATATGGAAGCAATTCAGCTTTTTGGCATGATGCTCATACGCAGTCCATGTCTCACAGACATACAGTAATGTGGGCAGTATAACTGCCTTGTACACATTCAGCTTTGTGGACAGTTTAATTCCTCTTCTCTCCCACACTGACTCCCACAACTGTCCAAATGAGGAGCTTGCCTTGGCGATGCATGTGTCTACCTCATCATCAATGTTCACAAATCTGGAAAGTGAGAGTGTGCTGCCAAGGTATGTAAACTTGTCAACAGCTTTCAAGATCTCACCTTCAACGGTGATAGTTGGTTCTGCATACATATTCTGCTGTGCAGGCTGATGCAAAACCGTAGTCTTCTTGGTATTAATTGTGAAGCCAAAGTTTCTGCAGGCAGTGGAAAAGCAGTTCATACTCTGCTGCATCTGGGCCTCTGTGACAGCATTGAGTGTGCAGTCATCTGCAAACAGGAAATTGTGCAGAAAGTCCTCTTTAACCTTGGTCTTGGCTTGTAGCCTCCACAGGTTGAACAGCCTGCCATCAGCCCTGTATCTAATCTTGCAGAAGCCATCTGACAGCATGGGTGAGAATATCGTGCTCAACAGCATGGCTGCCAATACACAGCCTTGCTTAACTCTGTTGGTGATTTGGAAGGCATCAGAGGAGTCTCCATCGTCCAGTACTTGAGCAAGCATGCCATCATGGAACTGGCACACCATACTGATAAATTTGCCTGGGCAGCCAAATTTCTCCATGATCTGCCATAGCCCGTCACGACTAACAGTGTCAAACACTTAGTCAGGTCCACGAACGTTGTATAAAGGTCTGTTTTGTTCCTGGCACTTCTCCTGAATTTGATGTGCTGCAAATATCTCCAGTGTCCCGCGGCCTTTTCTTAAGCCACATTGACTCTCTGGCAGGTGTCCATCTTCCATGTGCTGAATGAGATGGTTGAGGAGGACTCTGGCAAGGATTTTGCCAGCAATGATCAGGAGAGAGATTCCTCTGTGGTTGTCACAAGACTGTTTCCCTTTCTCTTATAGAGATGGACAATGGAGGCATCCTTTAGTTCCTGAGGGATAACTTTCTGTTGCCACATGGTTTGGAACAGCTCGATGAGCTTCTGCAACAAGACTGGTCCCCCTGTCTTGTAGATTTCAGCAGGAATGGAGTCAGAGCCTTGTGCTTTACTATTGTAGAGACGCTTAATTGCTTCTTTAGTCTCTGATTCCTTTGGAGGTTCTTCCAGGGAGGTGTTAATGACTACTTGCAGCAAACAGTCAATGACTTCAGTATTGATAGAGGAAGGCATATTCAGGACATTGTTAAAGTGCTCAGCCCAACTTTCCAGGATGGCTTTTCAGTAAGCAGGGTGGACCCATCGGCATTGAGCAGTGGTGATGTTCCAGAGGACTGTGGCCCATAGATGTTGTTGTTGCTATCAGCATACTTCCAGATCTCATCTGCCTTTCTGTTAAGCCAGGAGTCTTGCATCTCTTTGAGCTTTGCTTGCACCTTGCTTTTGATGTAATTATAGGCTGCTTTCTTATCCAGCAGCTTCTGAATGTCTTCATCATTATCATCAAAACAGTCCTGGTGCTTGCATGTGTTTAGGTCCAAATGAAAGAGAGCAGTGTTGTAGACCACATCCCTAAAGGCTGACCAGTCCTCTTCTACACCGTTGGTACCAAAGCTGAGTTGGTCAAGCTTACTGTTGAGGTCCTCCCTGAGGTTCTGGCACACAGAATGCTGTTCTAACATGCTGACAGTCAGGCACCTATTGGTCTTTTTCCCCAATGGGCACTGCCTAGGCTGAATGTGCATGTTGAGTTTTGAGAGGCGAGATGCCAGTGCTTGCTGCGTGGATGCATCCAGGACATCTTGTTGCAGTTGGGAAGGTGGAATACTGTTTGTGATCAAAAGGTCATGAGCTGCACAGGTCTAAAGAAGTAGATGACCATTGCTGCTACTTTTGCCGATTCCATTCCTCCCAATGACATCCTCCCATGTCTGGTTGTCTGCACCAACTCTGGCATTGAAGTCACCTAAGATGATAAGCTTATCCATCTTGGGCACAGATGTTATGAAGGACTCCAGGTCTTCATAAAACTTTAATTTCCTCTGGATTCGTCATGGTGGGGGCATATGCACTGATGAAGGTGGCATAGCGCTTTCCTTTAAGGGGGGAACCACAGAGACATGAGACTATCATTGAATCCTTTAGGGAGGCTGGCTAATTTGCTAATCAGATTAGATCTGATGGCAAAACCCAGTCCTGCTTCACAACGTTCATCGCTGTTGCGGCCACTCCAAAAAAAGTATATTTGGCTTTAACTTCTGTCAGCTGGCCTTAGTCTGCAAACCTGGTCTCACTGAGGGCTGCTATTTAGATGTTATACCTGCTCTCTTGCAACAAGTGCTGTCTGTCTCTCAGGTCTGTCTGTTTTGGAGCTATCCATGAGTGTGCGCACATTCCATGTGCCAATGGTGAGTGAAGTCACCAATGATTTTTTCTTTGTGATTCGACAATATGGTTGGGATCCCCGCCTGCTGTGGCAAGCAGGCCAGGGGTAGGATGAAGCAGGCTATGTTTAGGGCACTTTTTCTAGTTGCTTACTGAGACAATGGAGATGAGCAGAGCAATCCTAAATAGGGCTGCTCAGACACTCAGAGGGCTGCCAAAATCCACTGCTGCTTCAGTCAAGTAGAGAGTGACCCATTGCCCTGGGCCACCTGTGTGTGAGGTTGTGACTACAGCTTCCAGTGTATCTGCACCTGCTGCTTCATCATTCACCCATTGCCATAGGACTTTGGGGGGTGATGCCTTGGCTTGCACGTGAATTGGATTATAGTGAAAGACAATTGCGCAAATCATCAGTCTCACTCTCTCGTCCCAGCCTATCTTGATCCAGTGGGAGAATGAAGTTGAGATGACTGGAGATGGGTCAGGATGCAGTGGATGGCCAAAAGTGTCCTAATGTGTCTCACTGTGCATTATTTGTGCTCCACTTCACTTTGCTGAGTCCGCTTTCCTGCCCGTTGAATCAGTCTAGTGATTTCCCCCGCACAGTCTGCCATATCCAGTCTTCACATGCAAAGGTAGACAAGCCCTGACTCGCCAAGGGTTGCAAACCCATCAGCTATCCTCACCTGCTTTAGTTGGCCATTCAAAGCCATTGCTTGGGGTGTGGCTGCTGTTGCATGAAAACAGCTATGAGGAGCCACAGGTGATAGCTGAGCATCAGGTGAGGACCAAGGTGGATGAACTACTCAGAAGAGCATGACATGTTCACCCATCAGAGGTACAACCTCTCCCTGGCACCCCATACAGCATATATATATATATATATATATATATATATATATATACACACACACACACACACATATATATATATATATATCTATATCTATAGGTATATATCTATATATATATATATATATATATATATATGTATATATATATATATATATATATATATATATATATATATACATATATATATATATATATTCGGTTGCCTCCAGTAATTTACAATCACTGTACCACCTTCAGTATTTATCTTGCTTGCAATATGTACAACTTTATCATTTTCCAACTTTGATATAAAATTGCAGTCTCACCCCCAGGTCTATAACCATCTAGTATCAAAAATTCTGCAGTAAATAGTTTGTCACAGAGTCTTTTTCTGTCTCTGTCCTGAATTGTGTGCATACTTTCATGATACAAAGTATTAATAACATATTTATTTCATGGATGAATATGTTTTCTCTTTTCATATTCCCCCATAAGTCAAGTCACAATATGTTTCTTATCTTTCTCAGGGCTTGATACCTAAAAATATTAGTGTTTCCCAAATGTCATACCTGTTTCTTTATCTTCTTTGTTTTGTATCCATACAACATTCTTCTTTTTTTTTCTTTGACTTCCATTTGCAAATATTTTCTTTTTTATATCTTTCACTTCTTTATTTTGGATTTTCTCCATAATCTTTCCCCATGACAAGTCTTTTCCTACCTCTGGTTCACTTTACTCTGCCATGTCTTTTAATAAATCATCCAGCAACCCTACTGACTGAAGGGTTGCAATAATATCCTGCTTGTCTAAATCAAATAATTTTTGCTGAAATTCCATGTCTGGGTCCTGTGAGGGTTCAATCACCCTCACCTTGCCATCTTCCTCTCCCCAAATAACAGGTCATTTTCTTTTGAGATACTGAAGGCTAGACTGCTTTCAACATAAAACCACTCAGCATATCCCTTTGTGAAAGACTGACTTCTTTCACTTTTTCTAGTTTTTCTCCTCATTGCAGCAATTGTCTATATGTCCCTCCTCACCTGAAGGCTTGAATACCTTCATATGCATTGACATGAACTAAATTTCAATGATATACAACTGCTAGCTCCAGGAACAATAACAATCTCTGTACTAGAGCTTGCTTCTCTGAGCCACCTACATGCTCCGACTGGAAGCAAGAAGTGCCACTTCTATCTTTGTCCTACTCATTCTTCCAATGAGTAGGGGTTCTTTATTGATTATCACAACGTATACACGTTATTTACATATTATTCATTATTTGCCATTATTTACATTTTTATCTTTTGTATAATATAATCCTATATACCATAATCAGTTCCCTCTTATCCTTTTTTCCACAACCAAAAACATATTTCCTTCAAAATTTCAGAAAATACCTATTTCTTGTTAAATTTAATTTCATTCAGTCTCTCATTCAAAATTGTCCACAAAACATAAAAATTTTTATCAGTCTCTTTCATCTCTTTTTGTTTTTTTGTTGCCATAGTATCCATATTCTATAATATTCATATTTGTATCTTCAACACTTTTGAAACCTTTCAATATCTTATCTTCACATACGTTTCCCCATAATTATTACACTTTTGAGCAATTCAGAAAAAAAATATTCCATTGTTTCAACCTCCTTGCAATCATAACATACCCTTTCCTGTATTCTTTTTTTAGACATATTTTCTATAACAGATAATTTATCTATTGTCAATCTCCAAATAAATTATTGTGTTGCGTTCATAAATTTGTCTACACCATGCAAGTCTTAAACACATTTCTCTCTTCATTTCCTAAATGCTTCAATGGGTATATGTAATAATATTCATTCATTATATTTAAATACCATTCTTTCCTTTTTCTTCAGTCTCCATTAAAAAAATATTCTGATACTCTTTCATATCTTCATTTACAGAATCTTTGCATCTTTTTCCTAAACTTATTCTTTCCCAGAAACTGTTATATTTATCTTTCATTATGAATTTTATTAAAATCTTATGTTTTTTTCTAATCCTATCAAATTGTTATAAATATTCAGTGAAGCTGCATGAACAAGTGGGTTAATTAACCTTAGTCATCATCCTTCTTTAATATACAAAATTCCTCTTCTAACTGGATTTAATCTGGTTCCCCATATAAATGAGAATGCAATCAATAATAGCTCTTCTTCATACTTAGTACATATAAACATCTGCTAAATATGCAATTTTACACAAAAGAACAAAATTTATTAAGTACATTTTTTTTCCTTAAAAAACAGGTTATATAATTTCCAAAACATACTTATTTCTCTTAATTTCTGCATTATTTTCTCTATGCATATTTGTCCCAGATCTTATCCCTAATATATCTTAACCTTATCATTAAATGAATCCCTTCTATGCTATCAGTTGACCCAATTCCACCATGTTTGTCTTTTACATAATACAAGCATTTTTAAATGCTTATTTAATTTCCTGATTCCTTCTTCCATCCATTCCTTATTCTTCATAACTAAAACTGTATCATCCGCATAAGTAAGAATTATTGCAATTTGTATTTATTCTGTTATTTTATATATTGCCATTTTCAACACTCTATTTTACTAACTACATTTATAACTAATGCAAATAAAATGCTGCTTGGCAGACATTCCTGCCTTATCACATTCACTATTTTTATTTAATTAGCCGTACACTAAATGTCACTCTCACATTATTATTTTCATACACTGACATAAATATTTTTTATTATTTTGTCACTTATATCATAACCTCTTAATATATTCCACAAAACATCATATTGTATTCTATCAAATGCTTTACTTACATCTCTTACAATAACTTTAGTTTCCACACCTTTATAATAACATCATCTATTACCTCTCTCAATATCCATAGTAAATCTTGAGTTCCTTTTCCTTTAATGAAAATCATATCAAGTAATTGAATTACATTATTTCCTAATCTTTTCCCTATTATTCACATACATAGCATATAATCATTATTATTCAACACTATTGGTCTCCAATTTCTTATATTCTCTTTTTCCCCTGCTTTTCCATATAAATTTCATAGTCCCTGTAGATATTTCCTTTTTCTACTGTTCCTCTTTCTAACAATTTTGTTAATACTTCCACAAAATACACTTTTTGCCATTCTTCAATGTTATAATACATGTAATACTCAACACCATCCTATCCCATAACTTTTTCCCATATTTTATTTCTTTACACTAATATTTTTTCCATATTCATATTCTCCACTTTTCTTCATTCCTTACCTTTTCATTTCTAATTGTTTCTATATCCTTCTTTTTTAAATGTGTTCTCTATATAATTCCTTATTACTTTAAATATTCCTTCTTGCATATTCAATCTCACTTTCATTATTCTTCAATACCCTTATTATTCTTTCATTTTCTCTTATAATCTTAAAGTGTGAAGCTACCTCTTCTTTTTTCAGCATGTAAAAAACATATTTGCTTATATAGCATTTTTTTAATCCTCTCCTTATTCATTTGATATATATTCTTCTCCGTTTCATAAAATATTATCTTATTTTCTAATATGTCATTAAACAGTTCCTGACTCATTTGCCTATATTTTAGTTTTCCTTTCCTTTTCATCATTACTTGACATCCATAAAAAAAACCTTTTTATTTTATTTTTTTATTTTATTTTACATTTGTTTACCAGGAAAGTCCAACTGGACACTGGTCCATTTTCAGCGGAGGCCTGGGGACAAAAGCTCCAAATACCAATACAGTTCAAAGGAGACAATATAGTAACATATAAGAACACATAATGTCATACATATAAAAATACATTTGAGCATAGATAGCAGAGATTAACAATATCTAAATATTTTGTAGTAAGCCATGTCCATATATATATATATATATATATATATATATATATATATATATATATATATATATAGATATATATATATATATGGATTCCATACACTTGGTCGAAAATGATTCCAGGCAGTTCACTTCACTGAAAGCTCACTTGGTCGAAGTTCATTTGGTCAAAAATGGACTATATATCCTGTCCCACTGCAGTGCAACCCTCGAGTGAGAATATTAAATAAGGAGGGGTGGGGGGTGTAGGCCCCTACATTATGCTAATAGTTTTTACTCCAGGGTTGCACTGCAGTGGGGCAGGGGCTATATTCCATTTTCGAGCAAATTTACTTCAACCAAGTGAGCTTTCAGTGAAGTGCAATGCCTGGATTCATTTTCGACTAAATGAAATTCAGCCAAGTGTATGGAATCCATATATATATATATATATATATATATATATATATATATATATATATATATATATATGTGTGTATATGTATGAATACATGAGAGTTAAGTTACATCATTAACAAATTGGACCTGGGGTGCAACCATTTCATCCTAGTAACAGTGCAGTGGTATGGCTTAACCTGGGGAGTGACATGAACAATGCCAGTTATTTAAGTAGTGGGTTTTGAGAAGGTTTTTAAATTGGGAAGTAGAGATGGTGGCAGTTAAGTGGCTTGGGAGTGAATTCCAGGTTCTGGCAATGGAGCAGGCAGAAAGAGATTTACCAGAATCATTTTTATGTTTGATGACATTTATGTGGTTCTGAGGAACTAGATCTTAAGGTTCTAGTGGTGGTGTAGGGGTGAATTCAATTCTGAAGTGCAGGGGTTTTGTTGGGAAAGTAGTAGAGCTTGTGAGCTATTGAGAGTTGGTTGAGTACGAGTAGTTGAGGGTAGCTCAAGCCAATTAAGTTGCTTGAGGGCTAGACATTGATGGGATCTATGAGATGCATCAGTAGCAAACTTGGCAATCTGGTTGTAGCAGGATTCCATTTTGCTTATTTCAGTGTGGTGAATGTTAGTTAAGATTGGGAGGCATAAAGGAGAATGGATAAGAGATGAATCCTTGCTAAGGTGGCCTTGGTAGGTTTTGTGATGAATTGTCTGTTCCTGTAAAGGAGACCGAGCTGTTTGTTAACTTTCTTAATTGTTTAGGCTATGTGTATGTCGAATTTTAGATTATTGTCAATTTCAACACCTAATAGTTTTGTGTGTGTTGTTGGGGTGATTTGTTTATTATCCTTAGACGGTATGGTGAAATCATTATTTATTGGAGGGGATCTACCATGGCTAAAGATAATGAGTTTGTTTTATTGGGGATTAAGAATAAGTTTTATGTTAGTGAACCATACTTCTGCTAAGGAAAAGTTGTTTTGGGTTATGGTTTTTAGCTCATGTAAGGTGGGGGAGGCACATATAATAGTGGTATCATCTGCGTATTGCACTACAGAGGCAGAGAATGAGGGTGAATCTATTTGATTAGTGAATAGTGAGACTAGCAAAGGCCAGAGGATGGATCCATGAGGGACACCTATGGCTACTGGTAATAGGGGGGACAATTGGTCTTGCATAGAACTGTCTGCTGATGGTCTAAGTAGTTATTGAACCATTTTAAGGTGGAGGAGTTTATGTTAAGGGAAGATAAGAGTTTCTAGAAGTATATTATGGTTGACCATGTCAAAGGCTTTTGATAAGTCTAAGAATATTGAAGATACAAATAGTCCATTGTTTCTATGGTGACAATGTTGGTAAATGACAGTAGTGCTGTGGTAGTATTATGGGAGGGTCTGAAGCCATGCTGGGATTTGGATAGCAGGTCATTCTGTAGGAGGTACTGCATTAGCTGGGAATGAACAACTCTCTCTAATTCTTAATAAATATATATATATAAATATAAATAGTTTTATAATTTCCTTTAAACCTTATCCACCAACTCATCCAATTTTCATTAAACAATTCTCATATTTACATGATCTTTCCATAACTGGTTGATGTCTTTATCTTCCTCATCTAAGTATTTTACTTTAATTCTCTTAATTCCTTTATCTATTCTTATATATCTTACTTTTTCCTGCATTTCTACCATTATAGCTAGATGATTCAAAAAGCCTGTTTCCCTTACACCACCTCCTATTTGACAAGCTTTCAGATATTACAAAATAGTTTCCATTTTTATCTCATTTCTTTTACAAGTCCAATGTTTATTATCCCGTGTGTATAACACAACTTTTCATTACTTTGTATACTTTCCTAACATCACTTCCTTCTTTTATTCTTTTTTTTAAATCACAGTTAAAATTTCCCACTAAAATTATTTCCCTATTCACCCGTACATAGTTTAGAATTTTTGTAAACATTATTTCTCTTTCTTTCATCATGACATAAACATATATTGCAATAATTCTATAGATGTCTTTCTTCCATCTTATGTCGATTATGATTGTTCTACCTAATTCTGCTATAGTGTAACAAAGAATTTTTACTGTTTCGTTATGTAACACTAGAATACCTGAGCATGTAGCTTTCCCATATTCCAAATAATGTTTCCATGCCATAATTCTTCTGTTTGCAACCTTTCTTCTTCTGCTAGTATTATCGTATCTTCCAATAAAATTATATGCACATCAAGTAATGCACACCATTCTAAGACACCTTTTCTTTTAATATTCGTTATAATATTAACATTTATAGCTAAGATTTTCAGCTTCATTTAATATAATTTTATTATCTCCTTTCACCTTTATCCTTAACCTTTTTTATTTTCTTTCACAACTACACTCTTAAACTTTCTTTTTCTTTCTTTCACCCTTTTTCCTATAGAATTCTTTTTATTTTTCACCACTCTCCAATTTACATATTCATCTTTACTTGTTTCCTGTACCAATTATTCCAGTTCATTATTTTAATTTTTTTCATGTACTAATTTTTTCTTTATTATTTTTTTTTGTATGTCAGTTTGCTCTTCATATTCTTCTTCTACATTCTTACCCAGATTATGTACACATTCCTGTATTTGTTCTTGTTCTTTAGCATCCAAGCATTTATTATAACTGCAAGTGCCTTAATATTGCTACAACTCAAGTGCTCTAGGTTGCACTGCATCTGAAGCGTGTGTGTGTTTTAGCTGCTTTTCTGTATATATATATATATAGACTTCTCTGTATATGTAGACTAGCTACTTATTCTGCTGCGTTACTGCCTCTTAAATCGTTTTTCAGTTGTGCACTTGCCTTGCTTCATTTAAAAAGTTTTAAATTGCTAATTTTGTAGAGTTTTAATTGCATTTACTGTTTAGAACTACACACTCAAGTGTGTTAGCCTTTTCTGTGTTTATTTACTGTATTATTGCATTGTTTAGCCTGTTTCAACAAAAAAAAATACTATTTTGTTTGCTCATTTCCCACCTTTTCTAGCCAGTCCATATCCCAGGCTTTGCTTGTCTCAGGACTTTATTTTCTGTGCTCAGAGATATCCAGACCTTGCTGTGGTAGTGGGAAGTCCTACTGCTTACCAGTGGGACTGGTGAGCATTGTACTGCCTATCTAACGCTAGAGGAGTGGTTTCCAGCTCTGAAATTGTAATTTTATTAGCCTTTTTGGGCTGATTTCTATCCCTTTCAACTTTCTGGCTTAAAAACACGTGTGTTTGTACATTTTTCACATCGTGCAGCACTGCGAGGCTACAGTTAAACTATTCCAGGTGCCAGAAAGTCTGCTCTTCAAATTTTCCCTTAGAACTAGCTGGTTTCTCAGTAGTAGCACTAAAATCTGAATCCCTGTGTCTAGCACTTGCACTAGAACCTGCTGAAAATTACTAGGAAGCCTGAAACTGATTTAAGTACTCAGTTCTCCTTGTCAATTAAGAGAAATTAATTATAGGCACTAAACAGCCTATAATTGCAAAGTATCTTGCAAAGGTAAGGGAAAACAGCTCTTAAACTTTACAAGAAAGCACTAGGAAGCCTGAAACTGATTCAAGCACTCAGCTCTCTTTGTCAATAAGGAAAAATTAATCATAGGCACTAAACAGCCTATAATTGCAGAGTACCTTGCAAAGGTAAGAGAAAATAGCTCTTAAACTTTACAAAAAAGCACCTAAACAGGCATGTCCAAGGGTCAGCTTCCGGTTATTTCTCCTGTCCACCTGGTGAATCTGGGCATACTGGAGCAGTGCGGCAACTGCCTCATGTACACGGACAATCCTCTCCTCCTACCACCCAACACTACAACCTGCGAGAGAAGCACTTACATAGCCAAACTGGAAGCAAAGCTCTCTCCGGCCAAGATTGTGCTAGACAGTCAGGAGGAGAAGGTTAATACCTGCATTACATCTCAAGCAACTCATAGCCCTTCAAAACCCACACCATCAACACCCACACATAGCAACACTAAACCCACATATGCGGAGGCCCTTAACATTAACCTGCCCAAGCAACAAGGACCTCCGAAGCCGAAATGCAAACAAACACCAGTCACAACCAAAGTGACACATAGCTCACAACACCAGTGTGCCACCGAACAACAGCCCCTAAGGCAAGACAATGCACCCAACACATTAGTTATAGGTGACTCTGTAGTCAGGCACACTGATGTCCCACTCACCAGGCTGAGCAAGGAGAAAATTACAGTCAGCTGCCTGTTAGGTGCCAGGATCCACCACATAACACATGCACTCAAGTCACTCCACAACAAGTACAAATACAACTCTGTCATTGCCCATGCTGGAGTGAATGACTTGAGACGCACCTCCTTGGACTACATGAAGAGAGACATGGAAGAGCTCTTGGATCATGTGACCCAGGCAGGTATGACCCTAGCCCTGAGTAGCATTCTGCCTTCACCCAGAATGATACCACAGTATAAGGATAAAATGATTGACTTCAACAATTGGCTAAGCTTCTGGTGTCATTCAAAGTGGATCCAGTATTTGTCTGCCTGGGAAGACATGATTGACAAACCATGATGCTTTGCCAGAGATGGTCTGCACCTGTCACCCCTGGGATTCAGGTTACTAGCTAAAGCTCTTGCCACCCCTATAGTGCCTTTTTAGGCAAGGTTCAAAGGATAAAACCACCACCATAACAGATACAAGCATGCAAAATCTGAAGGTAATGCTACTCAATGCTAGAAGTCTAAACCTCAAAATGCACATTCTCTAGGCACTCCTAAAAATGGAGAACATTGATATCTGTGCAGTAACTGAGACCTGGTTCAAGGCTCCAGAGAGCACCCCTGCAATACCAGGCTACAATTCTTACCACACTTTTTGACCACAAAACCAAGACCGAAACACTAAAGGTGGAGGAGTGTCCATATTCACCAAGGATATTCACACCTCCAGGCTAGCTGCCCAACACAATGTATCTGAAATTCTCCAGGTGCAACTAACACTAGGTAAGACTGCAATCCAAATTGTGGCTTGCTACAGATCCCCCACCATGCCCCAAGATTCTCACTACATCTTTCTAAACATACTGGAAAATATTAAGATACAACCAAACACCCTAATACTGGGTGATTTTAACTACCCTGCCATTAATTGGGAAAACTACTCGGGTACCAACTCCTTTTCCTAGCGGTTCTTGGAATTCATAAAAAAAGAGGGAGGATGTAGACCAGAGCATGTGCATGTAACTTTAAGAAGCATTTCCAGATGTAGGCAAGTGCATATAAATAGTGAGCATGTGCAGGCAGCAGTGCCATTTTGAGAGAACAGCCAAAGTGAAAACATGTATGTGTGTGGTAGTCAGTCTGTTTATAACTTTATTTAAGTTTAAGTTGCTAAGCCTCATTCCTGATGCATTTGTGTGTAAAAAAGCTGCTTGAACTGAGCCCACATCTGTTCATCTGTTTTATTCTGACCAGATGATCGACACCTGGTATTAAAAGCTCATATCCATCTGTATCTTGGTGTTTGATCTCTTCATTGATTAAAATGCCATACAAAGCATAGGTTCATAGGTTCATACTAGGCTATCTGCCCGAGGGCATTTACAAGCCTAGCCCATAGTTTTGTGGCTTACGCCACCCCTTTAGTATGGGGAACTATACCCATTATTTTGCTGTGCCTCTGTTGAGCAGTGACACTGAGGTAATCCCTGGGGTATATCTGCGATCTCCCATCCATTGGTCAAGATTTCTCTTGAACAAGGCCAGCGAGGTGCTCTGCCTCACATATACCGGGATTTTATTCCACAGCATAGGGAGTCTTTGGGTGATGAATCTATCCCTCCAGCACGTCCTATTAATAGCAGTGTCGAGGTTTAAGTCTCCCGCCCTTGTGGCTCTGACGGATGTGCTTTCTTATTTGATAGGCATAACATCATAGCTTTTAATCTTGTACCATCTCTAATATTCAGGGCAGGTGTGCAATTTTCAATGCTTGAACCTATTTATTTTACACTGGGTTGAAAAAACACTGGCCTGTGAGAATATCAAGGGAAGGTAATATTGGTTTTCATGCATGATTTATATAACTTGATTGGAGAAACATTTATGTTACACCATTTAAAAATTATCAAGGCTGCCTGTTCTCACCCCAGTAACTGTGTTTGAAATGCTGTACAGCCATTCCTTGTAATAAAATTCTTCTGTGCTGATTAACTGCATCTTATTACTTGATATTTATTACACTCTTTGGCTAGACTCAGAATGAAACTTTCATGGTCACTGACTTCTGTCAGAAATTAAAACAAAGGCACAGTTCTTTGCTGATAGTGGGGCCTACTTATTCAAAGAGCCGGTTGCGGTAGAATTAAATGCATGTGTTAAAGGCAATTGGGAGGACACTATGAATGTTTATGGATTAGAGTAATACAGTTATGAGTAATTTGCATATTGCATATATTTTGAAAGCTATGCTGTCTTATTTACTGGAATAATCTGTTTACAAGGAGAATACCAGTTTTAAGATTTTATCTAATGTAATACCAATTACACTGGCTGGGTGGCCATGGTGGTGCAGCGGTTAACATTGTCACCTCATAACAAGAGGTTCTCCGGTTCTATTCTCAACTGGGGTACCTTCTCTGCCATGTCTGTATGTCCTCTCTGCAGTCACGTGAGTTTTCTCCCACATTCCAAAGATATGCAGTAGGTGGATTGGACAGTCTAAATTGGCCATAGGTGAGTGTGTGTGTGTGTGTGTGTGTGTGTGTGTGTGTGTGTGTGTGTGTGTGTGTGTGTGTGTGTGTGTGTGTGCGCACGCGCGCACGAGTGAGTGGTGCAAATGAACTATTGTGGTAGGGCTAGCCACCCGACAGTGTTAACCTTGGCTCAAGATGATTGTCACTATGGAAGTGACACCCTGACCCCATGTGCAAAATGGGAAAAGGGGTTGAGGATGGATGGCTGGAATACCAATTACACTGGCACAAAATAAGAACATATTTTACTTGATTATTAAGATTTGTATTAGCATACATTTTCTGAAAGTGACTGAGTGAGTGAGTGAGTGAGTGAGTGAGTGAGTGAGTGCGTGCAACATAGCGTTGCCACCCCTCCGTTTTTTTTCCGGAGTGCCCGGAAATCAGTAGGGCACTCCGGTTCTCCGGTTCTTGTAATCGGAGTCCGGAAATAGCGACGTCAGGCTCGTCAGCGCGTATTAAAAAAAAGCATTCCCGTGACCCGTCTTGGACTCTCGTTGATTGGCTGCTTGCTGCAGACGAAGCTCGTGCAGCAAGCAGCCAATCAACACGTTTAGTCAGTAGTCAAAGCCTTGCAAAGCCCGCGAAAATTTAAGAATAAAAGCGGTGCTTCAGTATACGTTTTTTACCTTTTACTGTTGTAGTACAAAGGGTGCTGCTTCTTCTTAAGATCTGAAATTCTTGCTTGGAGCCTTGGACATCGTCTTCAGTGGATTGCCTGCTGCCTGGAAGCCCTGCCTGGAAGCCCTGCCTGGAAGCCCTGCCTGCCTGGAAGCCCTGCCTGGAAGCCCTGCCTGCCTGGAAGCCCTGCCTGGAAGCCCTGCCTGCCTGGAAGCCCTGCCTGGAAGCCCTGCCTGCTTGGAAGCCCTGCCTGCTTGGAAGCCCTGCCTGCTGCCTGGAAGCCCTGCCTGGAAGCCCTGCTGCCTGGAAGGATTGCCTTAGCCCTGCTGCTTGCCTTGCTTGCTGGAGGAGAAGTGCTGTGGACTGGGTGGTGGTGTGTTCCCCTGCTTGCTGGCCCTTTAGCTGCCTGTTCTGTTCTGCTGCTGAGAGCTTGTTTTAGTAGCCCTGCTGCTGATTTTTCTGGAGGTAAGTGGATTTTTTTTAATGGTTTAATTCTTTGGAATTAAGGTAGATTTTCAAAGATTAGTGTGACAAGGGGAATGAAATATTGCCAGCACAGCTACTAGTGAATTTTTTAAATATTAAATTTATATTAATTCACTAGCTGTGCTGGCACTATCTAGATGTTCAACATGTGGTGATTAACTAGAACAGTTTCTAATCTGGTTTTGGACTTGGTTGCAGTGAATGTATAATGACTTCATGATTTGTATAAGATGCTTGGACTGTAGATCTGTCTTTCTAGTCTGTCATCACCGTGATGTTTACCTTGACCTGCGTTTCTTCCTAGGGTGTCTTTCTAGGGTGTACAGTCTTCGTAGTATAGTGAGGCTTAAATGTAGCTTTTTTGTCTAGTTTGTCATCACAATTACAACTGTTTACCTTTTATCTGTGTTTTCTAGGGTATACCGTCTATACCAAAGCTTAGCTCATTTGATGTTACAGTGAATATATGATTACATGATTTGTATAAGATGCTTGGACTGTAGATCTGTCTTTCTAGTCTGTCATCACCGCGATGTTTACCTTGACCTGCGTTTCTTCCTAGGGTGTCTTTCTGGGGTGTACAGTCTTCGTAGTATAGTGAGGCTTAAATGTAGCTTTTTTGTCTAGTTTGTCATCACAACTGTTTACCTTTTATCTGTGTTTTCTAGGGTATACCGTCTATACCAAAGCTTAGCTCATTTGATGTTACAGTGAATATATGATTACATGATTTGTATAAGATGCTTGGACTGTAGATCTGTCTTTCTAGTCTGTCATCACCGTGATGTTTACCTTGACCTGTTTCTTCCTAGGGTGTCTTTCTAGGGTGTATCTTGTCAGTCCACAGTATGCCTGAACTTTCTTGCTGTGTTCAGACTCAGCTGGATAACGTTTGCACTAGGTTCTACATAAAAGTAGAGGGTCTTAATTTGGTGCATTGCTGTAGTGTCTGACCCATGTGTTTTACACACAGAATGCCTTCTGTGCATATTCTGCTGTCACACCAGGTTCATGTGTAACAGCTGCAAGTCCCTCAGACAGGAGTTGCTTCTGCCTTTCATTGCTTTACCTTCACTAATTTTTCATGAGGAGTCTCATTTTTTTTCCCCTATACCAACTTGGTATTACTAGGGTGTGAAAGTCTGGAGATTCACATGTGAATGTGAACTCTGGCTAGTGGCTACTGACTGACACAGGCCCCACCAGGCACTGGTGTTGGTCACAAGTGTTTTGATTTTCTATTAATAGCTGTTTTGGTTTATTGTAGTGTTGAGCAAGGATCCTACAGTCATCATGTTCAGGAAAAGGTCAATGGATCATCAAGAAGAGGCTGAAAGCGCGTCTCCTAAGAGGTTTTTCTGCAGTTATAATAAGGTGTGGGAGCAAAGCTACTCATGGGTGCGACCTGTTCCAAAATGCAGATGCCATGGCAAAGTGCACATCCTGTGGAACAACTTTCACTGTAAAATGGGATGGGGAAAAGGCATTGAAAAGCCATCAGAAGTCCGACAAACATCATCAAAGTCTTCAGCTCCAGAGGCAGAACCTCGTAATGACCAAGTTTATTCAGCCACGTAGTGTAACCAGTGAAGCTTCCAAAGTCACTGCAGCTGAAGTGACAGCAGTCTATCATGGAGTGAAACATGGTCACTCATATGTATCCATAGATTGTGGAGGTAAGCTGGCACTGACAGTCTTCCCTGATTCTACTTTGGCTTCGAAATTCACCTGTGGGAAGACAAAATCTGAGAGCATTGTCATGAATGTTCTTGCACCTCATTCAGAGGAGCTCCTTCTGCAGGAACTTGGCAATTCCTATTTCTCAGTGGGATCAGGTGCATCCAATAAAGGGAACAGAAAAATGTTCCCTTTAGTTATTCAGTACTTTACTCACACCCATGGCACACAACAGAAACTCCTTGATTTCTATGAGGATCATAACGAAAGTTCTGAATGTATCTTTACTAGAATAAAGGACATCCTTGTGCATAAAGGACTCAAAGTACAAAACATTGCTAGCTATGCTGCAGACAATGCCTCAGTCAATTATGGAAAGCACAGGTCTGTTTAAAAGTTTGAAATCTGAGGTGCCTCACATCATTGCAGCAAACTGTTTATGCCATGTAATACATAACTGTGCCAAGCATGCAAGCAAGGCCCTTGCAAAGTTTGATGTGGAGACTCTGGTTTTGAAAATACATAGTGAGTTTTCAGCATCTGCTAAAAAATGGCACTGTTGAAAGGCTTCTATTCTTTCCTAAACCAGGACTTTAAGGAAATAATGCAACATGTTGTAACAAGGTGGCTGTCTTTGTTCCCAGCTGTGGCAAGGCTGGTAGAATGTTGGCCTGCTATTAAAAGTTATTTTATTAGTCAAGGGCCTGAGGACTGTCACCCCTTATCTGGAAATTTGTGGAGGCCGATGAGGATGGCATCAGTGGGGATGTGTCTGAGGCAGAGTGCTACATACACTTCATGCACTACATCCTGCAGGTATTCCACAAGTCTATAGCAAAACTTGAAAGTAACACTCTCTCTGCTCCAGAGTTGTACACCGTGATGAAAAGTCTAAAAGATGAGTTGCAGAGAAGGCTAGATGACCAGTTCTTTGGTACTAAAGTTTCATCTGCCTTACAGCACTTTACTCCAGCTGTCGCACAGCAGGTCTGTAGGACCTTCTGTGATTTTACAGTAAAGCACTTTGTTACCTACAGAAGTGGTTTGACTATGATAATAGTCCCTTTAAAGCTATGCAGGTCCTCAGCCTCCAACATCCTGTAACTTGGCCAGAACTGCGTACAGTTGCAGACCTCTTCAAATTGGATGTGGACATTGAAGCACTTTACTCCGACTACTGTACTTTAACTGCTGCATTGCCAGCCCTGTTACAGATGACAGAGGCATCTGTAAGTGATCGCTGGGTGACTTTTTTAGTAAAGCTCCAGACTGCAAGCCACTTTACAGACTGGTGCAGTTTGCTCTTTCAATCCCCCCCAGCAATAGCTTTGTGGAAAGGGTTTTTCACTTATGGGGAATGCGTGGACTGATGTAAGAAATAGAATGCTTGTGTCACTTGTGAAGGCCGAGTTGCAGGTCAAGCTAAACTTTAACATGAGTTGTTCACAATTTTATTCATTTGTGAGAAATAACCAGCCATTACTTGAGGCTGCTAGATCAAATGCCAAATACAGCTTCAAGTATAAGCAATGATTTCTAGTAAAACTGAAGATACTTTAAACATTTGCTTTTCTTTTACTATTGTGTGTGGTGAACCCTTAATGTACTGCTTTGAATGAACTGGTGTTTTTAATATCTAATTGTATTTCCATTTTAGTACTACCTGTGATATGAGACTTGGGCTTAGTTTTCCCATGCTTGTGTGTGATGTACTGTTGTATGTAGTGAACCTTTTGAAGTATTGCTAAATAAAGTTTTTTTATTTACTTTTTGACTCGTCGCACATTTTTCTACTTATTGGTAACTGTATGTGATATTAAAGACTTATGCTGAAGGGCGGAGTAAAGGGGTGTGGCTATTAAAAGGAATGGGTGTGGCTTGATTGTGCATGGGGCGGGGCTTGTTTTTCAGGAAATGGCACAGTAGAAAGGTGGCAACCCTAGTGCAACAGTAAATAGGTTTGCATACCTCTGGACCTTTCCACTGAAGAAATCTGGATAAATGCTCAAAATAGGAAGATTTTAATTACTACTGTTCTTTATTGATGTTTGGCTGCTTGATTTTTACCAATGAACCTTGGACCATTTGAAAGGACAGACTTAATGGAGCATTATGTTATAGGTTTTGGGTTTAGTCATCATTTTAATGTCTGTTAATTGTATTTCAGCTTTCAATTGTTTTATTACTTCATCACTGCATTTTGGGATATTAAGGCGAGTTTGTGATTTACTATGATTTGCAGCATTTGGGACTTCTCCTGTATCTTGATGGCTGATAATAAGCATACGTGTAGTAGATAACATCAAGCTCAGATATCTCATTAAATATTAAATGCAAGTAAAAAAGAGGAAAATATTTTCTGAATCAATCAAAATTATACCTATTTTTTGTCAGATCGGCAAAGAAACTAAACATATTTTTTGATGTGCTGCAAGACTTTTGTAATTAGTTTGTGTGTACCATAAGTTGAAAAAGGTTGACAATCTCTGTTTTATTGTATTTAAAGAGGAATTATAGAATAACTGTGGGTGCAGTAAAATTTACAGTTCACTTTTCATTTCCTTTTTTTTGTCAGAGTATGCAAAATTATTGTGGACTAGCTCTAAACAACATTGGGTGTTAGTTCTTAACTTCATGATACACTTATAGAAAGATTTATAATTACTCTGGTTTTAGAAGAAATTTTAAATTCATGCTCAGCTTTATGCTTCCTAATTAAACCCTTAAGCTCTCTACTAGTTTAAATGTGCTGTTAATATAGACAGAATAAGGTTTGTCATAAGCAATAATTAATTAATTTCTTGTTATATAATTTATTTAAATTTGTGTTCCACCTGAAGACATGATGGACACTATATACAGGAATTGTGGAACAGCTGTCATTGCTCTGAAATCATGTTTCTGTAAATGCACATATATGAATGTGTGTAAGTTGTAGGAGAACCTCAAGTTCAGACATTTTTGTTAAGTCTCTCGGAACTGAGTAGAGCCAGTTGCTTATTCAAAATTAGAATTTACCAAGTTAGAATGTTTAACAGATGGACTCTGCCTAAGAAAAGTGCTATGGGAGCAGTAAAGGCTTTAGTCGCAATCTGAAAGCCTTGGTAAGAAAGGTGCAGACCATCCATGGCAAAGAAGGAATGCTTGTCAGCCATCTCATCCTAAACTGGCAAATACTAGATGTCCCTGAAATGATACCAGGTACATAACCAACTATTAACTTCAGTTGTCTTGCCCGTGAATCTTGGCATCATGCCGAATAATGGCAAAATATCACTCAAGACCATTGTTCTTCCTGTCTCTCACACATGGATAGCAAACTAAGTCTTATCCTTCAGCATTAACCCCACATGGACCACTGTTAGGTCATATTCACATTTGCTAAGATTACCTGAATTTAATAACAGTAAGAAGAACACACAATTTTTTTAAAAAAAGATTAGTGACGTTTATGGAATTTATATAAATTTAAGATATAATTTAAGCATGCTTTTGTTATGAGGAACAGCTCTCAAATGAATTTGATGGAATGCAGTGTTTGGGTTATAACACAAATTAGATCAAATATAGATGTTAATAATTTTAGTAACACCTTGGGAGACATTTAAATAAATGCTAATTGATATATATATTGAGATTGTATGTTGCAGAGGTGGTTAAAAGAGTTATTACAAGGAAAAACACAGGGAGTAAATTTTTAATGGGGTGTGCTTTCATGGGAAATGAATGAAGTATGGTTTAATATGTGAACAGTTAAGTAATTGGGCTGATACTATTCGTTGTGTTCATATTATGCATTTCATGTGATTTTTTGAATAAACTAATTTGCTTGCAAATGATAGTTAAGAAAGGTGACAGTGGCAGAATGGCAATAACATTATTAGCCGAGACTCACTGCCAGATATTTGATGAGATTAATCTATAAGACATAGATGCAGACAGCACAATTTAATGTGAAACTGTGCAAGTCACTACTTATGGAATAGAATAATGTAGGCATACATTGCAGTTTGAAAGCAGGAAACTAATTCTAACTAAACAGGAAGTACTTCAGTGCAAGACAAATGACATCCATTGGCAATTCAGTGCCATATGATAACACCTGAGACTAACAGAGCAGTGCGTCTCAGCTAATAGTGTCATTGTCAGTGGTTACTCAGTGGGTTGCCACACAGACATTATATTAAGCTGGGTTAGAAGTTTTCATTATCATCTCTGTACATAAGAAAGAAAGATGAGGGGGACAAGTAATGATTTTTACTTAGTCACAGTTCATTTGGGTTTGACTGATGCTGTGCTTTCCACTCTAAGTAAGATTCAAAGTGGTATGCTGACAGTCTCTGCATTCCTTATACATGCATATTGAGTGATATTTTGCTATCACCCAGGATGACATGCTGGTGCAGGGAGAAAGTAACTGGCTTTATATCTGGCTTCAAAGCTGATACCTGTCAAGGTTGATTGAATAAGTATATGCACGAGAGGAGCTCGGTGGTTTACAATCTTACTTGGCAGATAATGGGTTTTACCTTTCCCTTTAGAAGACTGGATATTCTGTATGCTGTTCCTGTATCTTTTTAGGTAGGGTAAAATTAATGGCATTACAGAAAATCAAGATGGAAGAATAATAAAGTGAGTGTGCTTCTTCTTCAAGCCTAAAATCTAAACAAGATTATGTAAATTCTTGAGGTTATAAAGAGCTGCACAGTTACTGAGACCTGCTTCTCAGACACATGTTATATCCCTTATATTCATGGTGTGCTACCTTCTACCCCTTCAGAGTCTGCATGTTGGAGAGTGGGTGTGTCCGTGTATACCCATGATAGTCTTAATGTAAGACCATGCAACACAACCCGTAAGCAGAAGTAATAGAAAGTAGTGGGAAGTCTTCAAACCATCAGTAGGACTAATTAATAAATGTTTGTTTCAGCACTCCATGTAGGATCCTCAAAGATCATGAAAAATGCCTTGCTAACATCAAGGAAGTAGTAATCAATAATGATCATCAAGCTTGACTTCAAATAACCTGGAAAAGACTAAGACAGTTACGCACTAATTTATAGACATGGCCAGAACCTCTTTAATTTCCTTAGTGCTGTTTGTCTGGAACAATTGATGAAAATTGCAACTAGAGATGTCTGGTGATGATGTTGTAGAGACAAATTCCCTCCTTTGTCCTCAATTAATTGTATTTTTCTCTAAATACATTACTAGTTTGCAAACAGCTAAAGTTAACCAGTAAATTCTGGTAAGTAACAATTTTATTTAAGCTCGGTACTTGGAAAAAAAGGAAAATCTGCAAAAGAAGAAAGATTGCTGAATTTGTCAGAAGTGGCTACAGATAATAAGGTGAATGGTGCTATGGTGATGGTGAATCCTGAGGGCTTTCAAAAAAAATTCATGGTGTCATCCTCAAAGCTTTGAGAAATCGTTGTGGTGGCTGTTATAAAATGGACAAAGTGAATTCTAGTCTAGATATTTATATTTCTGAAGTGAAGGAAAGGGAGGCAGAGATCATAGAGGCCTTGAATTCTCTGGCTGGTACCACTGAGTAGTCACAGAAAGAAAATAAGGAACTAAAAGAGCTGTTCCATATGTAATATCTGAGTTAGAGGTGTTCAAACCAAAACATTCAATGATGAATACAGAGCCTGAAGTAAAGAAATATGAAATGACCAAAAATGAAGGAAAGGTAAGACTGCGGAACTTATGTAGTAGATTAATCACTTACATGGTCTGGGTCGCATAGCTCATAACTTTTTTGTGTTTGTTTCAGAACTAACAGCAAGTCAGACTAGATAGTCTGACATGAAACTGTTAAGGTGAAAAATCAGATTTTGTCACTGCTATGATGACTAGGTAAACAATACAAGGTCTGAGGTACTTATTTTCTTTGATAAGGACTATACTGTACATACTTTTCCAGACAGTTCAGTTTCTGGTCTTTATAAGAAAATGTATACTATGAAGTGTAGAATTTCCGATTTTGTCTACCTTTCATGAAGATGTAAGTCATTTTTAGACTCTCAGAAAGTGTTAATAGATCTGAGAATAAGAACCATTGTAGAGTGACATTAATTTGATGATGGCTTATTTGCATCAGGCAGAATAAAACTAAAGGAAATAATAGAGAAACAGTGAAAAACTCTTTCTTGAATACAATGAAATCATTACAGACATATGTGAGTCAAGAAGTTTTCTATTTTACAACGCATATTGTTCAGTGGCAGAAGGCAGCAAACCAGCATGATTAACTGAACTGAGTGAGAATGAACAATAAATATTTGTTTGGTTACCTATTATTGGAGTCATACCTCTCAACCATCCAGAGTTTCACAGAATATCTAAATTTTTGCCTCATATTTTTGTTCTGTTCCACATAAAATTTGTAGTTTCCTGGTAAATTATTGAGTATTGAAGTCACTAAATAATGAGGGACATTTAATCTTCAGACTTCATCATCTTCTTCTTTCGGCTGCTCCCGTTAGGGGGCGCCACAGCAGATTAACTGTTCCCATTTCTTCCTGTCCTCTGCATCTTGCTCTGTCACACCAACAGCCTGCATGTCATCTCTCACCACATCCATAAACCTTATCTTAGGCCGTCCTCTTTTCCTGTTACCTGGCAGCTTCATCGTTAGCATCTTTTTCCCAATATACTCTGCATTCCTCCTCAGCACATGTCCAAACCAATGTAATCTTGCCTCTCTGGCTTTGTCTCCAAACCTTCCAACCTGGGCTGACCCTCTAATATACTTATTCCTAATCCTGTCCATCCTCGTCACACCCAGTGCAAATTTTAACATCTTCAACTCTGCCACGTCAAGCTCTGACTCCTGCCTTTTTGTCAATGCCACTGTCTCCAACCCGTATAACATTGTTGGTCTCACTACCCTCTTGTAGACCTTCCCTTTCACTCTTACTGGTACTCGTCTGTCACAAATCACTCCTGACACTCTTCTCCACCCACTCCATCCTGCCTGTATTCTCTTCTTCACCTCTCTTCCACACTCACCATTACTCTTAACTGTTGATCCCAAGTACTTAAACTCATTCACCTTTGCCACCTCTACTCCCTGCATCCTCACCATTCCTCTGCCCTCCCTCTCATTCACACACATATATTCTGTTTTAGTCCTGCTGACCTTCATTCCTCTTCTCTCTAGAGCATATCTCCACCTCTCCAGGGTCTCCTCCACCTGTTCCCTACTCTCACTATAGATCACAATGTCATCTGCAAACATCATAGTCCACGGGGACTCCTGTCTGATCTCGTCTGTCAAATTGTCCATCACCATTGCAAATAAGAAAGGGCTCAGAGCTGATCCGTGATGTAATCCTACCTCCACCTTAAACACATCTGTCACTGCCACTGCAGTCCTCACTGCTGTCACACTACCCTCGTACATATCCTATACCACTCTTACATACTTCTCTGACACTCCCAACTTCCTCATACAATACCACAACTCCTCTCTAGGCACCCTGTCATATGCTTTCTCGAAATCCACAAAGACACAATGCAACTCCTCCTGACCTTCTCTGTACTTCTCCATCAACACTCTCAGAGCAAACATCCCATCTGTAGTGCTCTTCCCTGACATGAAACCATACTGCTGATCACTAATCATCACCTCCCTTCTTAACCTTGCTTCCACTACTCTTTTCCATAACTTCATGCTGTGACTGATCAGTTTAATCCCTCTGTAGTAACTACAGCTCTGCACATCACCCTTATTCTTAAAAATCGGTACCAAAACACTCTTTCTCCATTCCTCAGGCATCCTCTCACTTTCCAAGATTTCATTAAACAATCTAGTTAAAAACTCCACTGCCATTTCACCTAAACACCTCCATGCTTCCACAGGTAGGTCATGTCGACCAGCAGCCTTTCCGTTCTTCATCCTCTTCATAGCTATCCTTACTTCCTCCTTGCTAATCCACTGCACTTCATGATTCACTATCCGCACATCATTCAACCTTCTCTCCCTCTCATTCTCTTCATTCATCAACCCCTCAAAGTACTCTTTACATCTGCTCAACACACTCTCCTCACTTGTGAGTACATTTCCCTCATTATCCTTTATCACTCTTACCTGCTGCACATCTTTACTAGCTCGGTCCATCTGTCTAGCCAATCGGTACAGGTCCTTTTCTCCCTCCTTAGTATCCAACCTTTTATACAACACTTCATACGCCTTATCCTTAGTCTTCGCCACCTCTCTCTTTGCCCTGCACCTCATCTCCTTATACTCTTGTTTACTTTCTTCATCTCTTTGACAATCCCACTTCTTCTTCACCAACCTCTTTCTCTGTATACTCTCCTGTACTTCTTCATTCCACCACCAGGTCTCCTTGTCCTCCTTCCTCTTTCCAGATGTCACACCAAGCACCCTTCTAGCCATCTCTCTTACTAGCTCTGCTGTAGTTACCCAGCTATTTGGTAACTCTTCACTGCCACCCAGTGCCTGTCTTAACTCTTCCCTGAACATCACCTCACAATTACCCTTTTTCAATTTCCACCATTTGATCCTTTGTGCTGCCTCACACTCATCCTCCTCCTCTTGATCACCAGTGTCATCCTACAAACCACCATCCTATGCTGCCTAACTACAATTTTCTCTGCCACCACTTTACAGTCTCCAATCTCCTTCAGATTGGCCTTTCTACATAAGATATAATCCACCTGTGTGCATCTTCCTCCACTCTTGTATGTCACCCTATGCTCTTCCCTCTTGTTAAAATACGTATGTGATCTTCAGACTTCATACTCTTTGGAAAATACATGCGAATGCAAAGCCTGTTATTTTATCAACTTTCTAAGCTTATAAGAACAATATTTAAAATCTGTTTCTATATTTGGGCCTTTGGCCCCCATTATTTTTGGCATTGTCCAGATTCCTTGCTCAAAGAGATTGAGAAGTATGATTGGACTTGGTATCTATACATTTGTAGTCATAAAATGTTTAAAATTGTTACCTTGGGTTTGTTTGTGGCATATGACAGAGGCATGGGAAGAGGTCCCTATTCTCTTCTTGGACTGTATGGAAAGTGAGAACGCTATTCTTACTTTCATGGATCCGAATGAAACATTTATATGTTTTAGTTATGTATACTCTGCTACAATTAGTAGCATCAGTTTCAAAGTAAGAATATAAACTGAATTATTCCAAAAGCTCATATAAAGATGTTAATCATACTGATCACTGTTTCAGTAGCCTTAGCTATATCCTGCACTGGATATAACAAGCCAACCAGCTTTCAAAGCTTCAAGGACACATTTCACATGCCCAAACCATTGTTCTTCATCTCAAGGTGAGCTGAAGTAAAAGAGCATTTTGGACACCGAGTCCTTCAGAAGATTCCTGCCGCTGAAGGGTGCTCCTCTTTCAGACTTATGATTTCCACTGCCTGCAGATTAGTTCCCTTCCAGAAAAAAACAAAAAAAAACTTCCATTTATTATTTTTATGACTAAATCTGAACTTTTTTATGAACCTAATTATTTATGCTGGAAAAAAAATAGTTTTATAGACTGTCACATAACTTTTAGTGTCTTTTAACTCATTCCCTCTGGAGCAGCTCAGGAAAAGCTGCCTGCTTACTTCCACCATAGGAACAACAGTGCAGCCTGAGCTCATTTTCAGATATCCATTTGTAATAACATACAGAAAACAAATATTCATAACTCTTTAACCATCTGAACTAGACTAAAAATGTACCTGTGAAAGTTGTTCACTGGACACTGATCTTTCTAATGTTGTAAATGTTGGTAGTGTGCATCTAAGTAATTATTAAATATTTGCCAAGGAATGCTGATGTTATGCATATGTTTTACCTTTTTGGTGAAAAAAATCACAATATCATGGTGAGCGTACCATGTAGATCCATACAATTTGTAAGTAATTTGTGTGAATGTCAGCTTTAAAATGATACTTAACCATTAGTGTGTGATGCTCCTTTACTGCGATATTCTCAGAAATAAGATTAATATGTTTCTCATAATATGATAATTAAAGCATAATATCTTATCACCTGTAACAGAGACTACATATCAGTGTACAAGTTGTGCAGCTCAATGTCAGCTTCAGAATAATACATCATGTATGTCATCACCATGCTCCCTTGCAGAGATATGGGCATGATAATGAGAAATATCCTAATTTCCATAATGCGACAAATAAGCTGAGCATTTGAATTCTGTCCTTGCTATAGATGAGCATTAATTTTTTTGCAGAAAATGATGTTTGTTCTGCTGTGAATATTATACTTTACCCCTGACCTTGCCTTTTTTCCTTGCACATGCATTCACAGAAATATGGCAAATTTTCATAATCCTACAAGCAAACAAACTTGGATATCTGTCCATATATGATAGTCAGAATTCGTATCATTACATGACATTGTGCATTTTGACAGTGGCTTCCGAAGGATACCCCACTCATCTCCTTGCTGTCTTTCCTACCTGAGTTATTTACCAAAATAAGAAAAAATGTAATACTTTTCATAACCTAAGTCATAAACTGTGATATCTGTACATGTGTAAAGAATACAGATACAGTTATTTTATCCTCTTGTAAGAACTAATACTGTCTTCAAAAAGTAGGTCTTATTTAGCATGTTGACATATTCACTAGCAAGGTTATTTGCCAAAATATACCATAATTTTCATAACCTGAGTCATAAACAAACTGTGATATCAGTACATGTGCACAGCATTCAGATACAGTTATTTTACCATGTTCTAAGTACTAACACTGTCTTCAAAATGATATCTTTCATAGCTTGCTGACATGATCTCTAGCAAAGTTATTTACCAAAATATGAAAAAATATAATTTTCATAACTTAAGCCATAAACAAACTGTAATATCTGTGCATGTGTACAGCATACAGATAGTGCTTTTATCATCCTAAAATTAGGTTTTACTCAGCATGTTGCCAAGTTCCCAATAGACTTATACAACAAAATATGAAATTATCATAATTTTTTATAACCTGAGTCATGACGTAATTTCTGTACATATGAGTACAGCATACAGGTACAGTTCTTTTACTGTGTTATTAAGTAGTAAAAGGATTTTCATAAAATTTAATAAGAGTTTTTCTTACCATAGTGGTCCTACTTGGTCATGGTTGTTTTCCATTCTTTGTCACTAGGTGCATATCACCAGCATATCATGCATTGTTGCCATTGTGCATATCAGTCAAGAACAGGTCAGTGCCATCTTCATGTAGGTGAACTCCATCACTGAAAAGGTGAACATCTTCTGCAATGATGCTGTTATGGCTGATTTTTGATCTGCCAACCCTGTGCATCAAGCCATGCATAAACCCATTCTGTAATCATTTGGCCTTGTGTGCTGCCATTTGGATGTTTGCATTTCTCCAGTTTTGATGAGGATTTATGTCAGACCACACAAAATGAAAACGGGGCCACCATGACTACATGTGTTCAAAAATCACCTTGATTTGAAACCTCAGCTGTCCAAGTGGATGGGTGATGACGTCACTCCCTGCAATGTAGAGCAGAAGAATGTCAGACCCAGGGTAGATGGAACACTTCTCCTCTAACAACTGCAGGAGTCCACCCCAATGCATACCTCTTGCAATCCAGTGTACCTGCATGCTAGATGTGGGGAAGCTCTAGTTGTAGTATTTGTCACTTCTGGGCACATGGCTGGCAACCCAGTAAATGTAGGAATGGCCACATACCCACACTGTCACTTGTCATTCCCCTGCTCCTGAAGCGATATCATTGTCACAAGGTAGAAGTACCTGCACAGGGAAGAAATGCAAACAGGTTACTGGTGAAGTTTTACATATTTATTGAATTACCACATATACATGTATATAATATCCATTTTTTGCCAGTTTGAATCTTTACTCCTATCCACAGTGGCATTATTCTTTTGATAAGGTGCATTATTTGCAATGATAATGCAGAGGTACATACCTACCAACCATGAAAACACCAACTAACACAGACTATCAGAATGGCAGTGGGTACAAATCACTGTAAACAGACACATTTTTGCCATAGCCAAAATATTGCATGAATGGATATTGACGGGCTACAGAAAGGGCACATGTAAAGAGAAAAAGCACTCCACTAATGAAACCAGGACAAGCATACCCAGACAGGTGTTAGAAAAATATGTATTAATGTATATGTTTAGTGCTATTAGAAGCTAAAAGGGTTAACGCATTTCATTCTATTTTATGTACAGCTTAATTCTGTATGAAATTGCAAGATGCTTTTCTAACTGCAGCATACTTTCTGAAACTGCAAGATGCTCTCTGACCTAGTATTTGCTAGCACAGCAAAATTCATATTTATGCTTTTTGGAAATCTACTGAGAAACTGGTGATTATCTGCTAGGTCAGGAAAATAATGAATAGAACAATACTGTTTTCTATAATGTTACTGAAGTTGAACAATCAGCTCTGTTCATGTTATGAGAACATGCACAACTGCGGAAAAGACAGATACAGTTAAAACAAAGACTACTTGAAGAAATTAACTATAATCTGTACTTGCTTTGTGCTCGAATTTGCCATAGTACCTTGAATGGTAACACTGCATAGTGAGAAGTTGTATCTGACCAGTGGTCATCAAGGCCACATTGTTTTTCTTAGGAAGTTTATTTTGTAAACTTGATATGCCAGCAGAAAATCATGGACAAACAGCTGCTATGAAATAATATTGAAATAACTTGTGATTTATTATGTCAGCTTAGTAGGCAATGCCTTGTAAGAAATGTATAAGAACAGCTTCACTTCCTGATTCTAGTTAGACAAACTCTCTATTAGCACGTTTTTGTCTCCTTGCTGCAAGATTAAAGTACCTTAACCTGAACCTGCCGTGTGTTGATCTTTTTGAAGTTGTTTTTCCTTTGACAGATTAGTCCTTCGGACCGGAAAATCTCACTTCGCCTCAGGTCAGATGGGCCAGGTGGCATGAAACCGTATGGGGAAGAGACCACATCGGTTCTTCTGCTCTGAAAGACCTCCGACTGAATTGTCATTCAAAAGAGGCCAGCCACTTTTCTGATCTGCGACTGAAGGATGAGTTAACGGTTTTCCATCGAACCTGGTGATCAAGCACGGAGGCTCAGGTAAGGTGAGATTTACCTTTTTTCTGTTTCAGATCAGGGACTTGATTTGAATCATCTGTCAGGAGATCTGTTTTATACAAGTCAGGGACAGAAAGATTGCAGTCTTGTCATAGATCAGGGAAACAGAATAGGTAAGGCAGTTATTCTAGATAAACTGTGAAAAAGAAAAATTGTGGTACCACGTGAAAATAAGAAGGGTTATGTAACATTCTAACAGTCAGAACAATATGGGTAATAAGTGCACAAAAAGTTCCCAAGATCCACTGTTAACTGACGATGCAAAATATATGCAATTACAGCGTGCCGACAATGTTAGGTACTATACAAAATGGGTTAATAAATATGAATTTGATGGCAAATTAGAAAAATCCTCGCTTATTAAACTTGTCAAACAGCTTAAAACTGAAGCAAACGGTCAGGTAAAAAAGCAACGTCAGTTAGGCATTCCTCAGGCACACAGGTGGATTGAGGAAGCAAACCGTAGGGAACAAAAAAGTAATAATTAAAAAGCTATGTTTCTAGATAAAGAAGACAATAATTTAGTAATAGCATCAGCCCCTCTGCCCCCTCCACTTCCCACACCAGAATATGAAGCGAGTGGACAAGCTGGTCTACCTCCGCTGTACCCGGCTGTCTCTGCAAAGCCAAGACCGTTTGTCAGAGATCCCATTGAGACTAGGTGTCGAACACGTAACTTAAGAGGGGATATTGAGTTATATCAAATGAACAAAAATTCACGAGCTATGAGTGAAGAAGAGATATGTCCGCTCATAGAAGTACCAAATCCTCAGGCAGGACAGGCAGGGCAAGACCCGACTCTCCTAGTATATAGACTGTGGACACCGGAAGACATCCGGAAAGCCACGTAGGGAATTCCCCATCCAAAAGTTAATTTTAGAAAATTCTTAGAAGACTTACAGGGCATGAGGTTAAGTTATCATTTAAATGGAGAAGTAGTAGAAAAAGTAGTTTGACAAATCGTAGGTCCAGATTGGCACATGATTAGTGGCAACTGGAATCCCCGTGATACAGAAAACAAGCCACTCCCACAAAGCAACACAGGACTGGATAACAGAGTGAAAGGTCTAACAGACTGAATCTCTGAGAAATGGAAACCTAGGGCAGACTGGACTTGCATTAATCAATGCATCCAACAACAAGGTGAAACTGTTGACAGATATTATGCTAGATTATTAGAGTGTTTTAATAACCATTGTGGAATGCAGGTACCTGAAGACCAAACACATGATTTCCCGTATGAGCAGCAGCTAAAGAATGCATTTTTGAAAGGCAGTATTTTGCCTATAAGCAGCTTTATTACAAAGCACATGGCAGACCATCGTACAAGTAGATTACAGTCACTACTAGAATATGCTAGACATGCCGAAAGGCATTTTAACAGTCAAAAGAAAAAGAAAGCCCAAGTATTTTCTATAGAAGATGGAGCAGAAGTTTATGTAGTACAGTCCGGAAAAAGGGCAAGAAAAATGCCCAAGGAAACAAACAATCTGATAAGCGATCAGAGGAGTTTGAAGAGAGAAAGAAAAGGGGTGAATGTTTTAAGTGCGGAAAAAAAGGGACATTTAGCAAGGGATTGCAAACAAAACAAGAAGGTAGCCATGGAAGATAAGGAGGGTGATGACTGACTATATGATAGTCAAGAATCACTAGAAGGGAGTAACTGAGAAAAGACAAACTCAAATGTGATAGAGGGAATAGAGAATGTGATAGAAGAAATAGAGGAAGTACAATAAATTGCAGATGGTGAAGAAAGTGAAATTTTAGACTTAGCATTATTGAGCCTAGAGCTCTATTTAGCAGACACAAAACTGGAAGTTACACTTCTGGTAGAGGGGAGGGAAGTAAAATTCTTGTGTGACTCAGGGGCTTCACAGACCCTGATACATCCTTCCAAACTACCAGAAAATTCAGAATCATTTGATTACATATTAGTGAAAGCAGCTAATGGACAGCTGTATCGGGAGCCACTCTCCCATAACATAGCAATAACTGACCCTGTTTCAGGGATGACCCAGAAAAGCAAAATTGTTGTTTCTGCAAAATGCCTGGTAAACCTTTTGGGCAGAGATCTTATGCAGATATTTGGCATAGCAGTAGTTCTGACTATGCAGGGTATGGAAGCACAGCGACAAATGGATACTTTTGTGGTGCGATCGGAGGGCGAAACATTTTATTGGTACAGCCAGGACTTGGTCACGACTGGTCCAGTGGCAGTAACCAAAGAACTGATGCACATAGCCATCAGTAAGTCCCCCTCCCTTAACACTGATAAACAGCATTTGTTGCACTGTACTCTGTGTTATTGTAGCACACTAGGACCTGATAAGGAATATGAGCAAGAACTGTTTAAAAACCATGCAAACAAATTAGTATTACGTAATCTGTACTGGGACACAGAAGGGAACAGTGTAGTTAGCTGTTCATTGCCCCAGGAATTCTTTGCACTCTATAAATCTAATCGATTACAACATGTTAGTTTAACTAAGGACAAGAATGTGAAATGGGCAGACCTAGGAAAAAAGAGTCACAAAGTGGGAAAAACAGACAGAGTTAGAATTGTCAGAACAGGGAGTACAGAAGCAGAAGTTAAATTGGATAACACAGACACACCCAGCTGTACACTTGCAGTCTAGCGACGACAGCTGATTAGCACTCTTACTAGAAGAGGAAGAAAATGCCTTACGGAGCATACCAGAAACTCTCTGGTCATCAGGGAAATCAGATGTAGGACTAATTCGTACAGCAGGACCAGTTACTATCATGCCAAAATCAGCATTTAGACCACAAAAGAGACAGTATCCCTTAAGGAAAGATGCAGAAGTAGGAATTAAACCTATAATAGCAGCTTTACTTAAGGAAGGAGTACTGGTAGAATCTCCCGATTCACCATGTAACACACCCTTATTTCCTGTCAGGAAAGCAAACGGAGAATGGCGTATGGTCCAAGATTTACAAGCTGTAAATGACGCAGTAATTCCTAGAGCACCTATGGTGCCAGATCCACACACCCTATTGAATGATTTGAAGCCTCAACAGAAGTATTTTTCTGTGGTAGATATTATCAATGCATTATTTTCGATACCAATACACCCTGACAGCCAACATTGGTTTGCATTCACATTTCAGGGGAAAAGGTATACATACACGCAACTACCACAGGGGTATTGTGAAAGCCCAACAATATTTGCACAAGAGATGGCAAGCAACTTGGCGGGATTTAGCCCACCAAGAGGCAGTCAGATTTTACTTTATGTAAACGACATCCTGCTGGCAGCCCCCACCCAGCAAGAATGCAGGGAAGATACCATAGCATTACTACAATTTCTAGCCACTCAAGGACATAAAGTAAACAAAAACAAGTTGCAGCTTTGGAGAAAGCAGGTTAAATACCTGGTATATGTAATATCCAAAGAAGGCAGAACGTTAGCTGAAGATAGGAAAATAGCAATTTTACAAGCACCCAAACCGACTACCAAGAAGGAAATTATGTCCTTCCTGGGTATGACTAATTTCTGTCGGAGTTGGATTCCAAACTATGCCATGGAGTCTGCTCCACTCACCAACTTGATATACAAGAAGTCTATGGCAGCACAAGATTTATTACAATGGACACCAGAAGCAGAATCAGCTTTCTGCAAACTGAAACAATTGATAGCATCCTCATTAGTTTTAGGATTACCAAACTATCATAAACGTTTTTTTCCAAACTGTAGATTGTAAGCAAGGTTATATGACATCAGTGTTAACACAGCAACATGGGGATAAGCAACGCCCCATAGCTTACTATTCATCACAGCTGGACCCAGTGGCGCAATCCTTGCCCACTGTGTAGAAGCAGTAGTCGCAGCTGCAATGGCAATACAGGCTTCGGCCACAGTAGTGTTGTTCCACCCTCTCACATTGAGAATGCCTCATGCAGTCGCAATTATTTTACTGCAAGAAAAAGTAGCATATCTTTCTCCTGCTAGACATCTTTCCTGTATGACTATACTCTTGAGCCAACCTCATATGACAATAGAAAGATGTACAACTTTGAATCTGACTACCTTGCTCCCGACCCCTGCGGATGGCACACCACACAGCTGCCTGCAGGAGAGTGAGCAAAAGACACTGCCTAGAAAAGATCTAACGGATGTTCCCTTGGATAATGCCGAGGTGATGTATTATGTGGACGGCTTATGCAGAAGGGGCCCTACAGGGCAGAACCTAGTGGGGTACGCAGTAGTTTCTGATACTGAGATTTTAGAAGCAAAGTCTTTACCACACAACTTATCTGCACAAGCAGCAGTATTGATTGCCTTGACAAGGCATGTACCTTGGCAAAGGGTAAATGTGTGAACATTTTTACTGACAGCCAGTACACTTTTTCTACTGTACACTTCTTTGCGCAACAGTGGAAGAATAGAGGAATGATAACATCTACTGGTAAACCGATCAATCATGCACAGTTTATTTTAGATTTGTTAGAATCTATTCAGTTACCTCAGAAAGTAGCTATTTGTAAATGTGTAGCTCATACCAAGCAACAAGATAGGATTTCAAAAGGTAATGCGAGAGCTGATACGGCTGCAAAGCAGGCAGCTTCAGATTCAGAAGTATTTCTTTTGAGTAAGGAATTACAACCTTCTGAAATTTTAGATTTAGAAATGTTAAAAAAAATGCAGACACTTACTACAAAAGTAGAAAAACAAAAATGGATAAAACAAGGAGCAATTCTTGAGAAAGGGCTGTACATCTCCAAAGAAGGAAAACTGATTCTGCCATCTAATTTGTTTAGATATGCAGCTTTGTTGAGCCATGGGCAGTGCCATGTCTCAACAGGGGGGATGGTACAGTTAGTGAACTGAGTGTTTACAGCATATGGATTTACAAACTACACAAAAAATCTTTGTGCAGCATGCCATGTTTGTAACAAGCATCATGCACAAGGGGCATTGAAGCCTAAGCAAGGGAGTTTCCCAACACCACCGTACCTGTTCTATACTATCTGTATGGATTTCATAGAACTGAACAAATGCGAAAATAAGAAGTACTGTCTTGTCATTATAGATATGTTTTCCAAATGGGTGGAAGCTTTTCCGACCAAAAATCCAGATGCAGCTACTGTTGCAAAAGTCCTTGTTAAAGAAATTATTCCTAGATTTGGCATACCGGAAAAGATCTACAGTGACAATGGCACACACTTTGTAAATCAAACTATACAACAGTTAAGCTGATATTTCAGAATTTTCTTAAAGAAAAATTGTGCATGCCACCCACAATCTGCAGGACTATTAGAGAGGCATAATGGGGTTTTGAAAAACAAACTTAGGAAATTAATTAGTGAGACACAAAAGAACTGGGTGCACTGCCTGCCTCTGGCATTGTTGAGCATGAGAACTGTTCCAAATGCAAAGGGGTTAACTCCTTTTGAAAAATTATTTGGGAGGGCATATTATATACCTCAATGGAAACCTCTCATGCCTGCAGACCAGGAGGCCGACAGTTCACTCGCAGAATATATGAGATGACTTTTAAGTAATAAACAACTTTTGCAGTTAAATTCTGTTTCAGATAAAGAACAAACCAGACCATCGGAAGCAGCAGTAGTCCCAGGCACGTGGGTCTGGGTGAAAGTCATCAAGAGGAAGAACTGGACATCACCAAAGTGGGAAGGGCTGTACCAAGTGCTACTGTCAGCATCCACTGCAGTCAAGATCGCAGAGCGAGCATCCTGGATTCATCTGACACACTGTAAATTGGTTAAAAACTTTGAACTGGACAAAAAACTTGTTACTGTTACACAAGAACAAAATGACCAGATATGGAACAAATAGAAATACAGAACAACCCCAGAAGTATTGTATGATCATTCTGTTAATTATACTGATAACATTAATCTTTTTGCTGTGGCCTTTCCTTTTTCCAGCCACATGAACTGAACTGAATAGACGAGATACATTACTCATAGACTGGCATCCGAACTTTAACACTTACCAAGCAATTAAATATGTGTATGCTGAAACTTTTAATGTTTCAAATTGCTGGATTTGCACAGCTATACCAACAGCATATGAGGGATTGTTAATGACTGCTGTCCCCCTAGGGGTCAATGAGACCTGGGAAAATTTGATTTTTGATACTACAAATGTGAAATCACAAGACAAAATAGCATTGTACCTGCCTGTTACACAAAAGGGAATTGTATGTTTTTACAAAAATGATACTGTTCAGGTGGGTTGGAGCAATTGTAATGTGACTGTTCCTTACAGATGTTATATCAAAGCTAATAATGCAGGTTATATTTGTGATACAAACTATGACTCATATTTTGAATTAATGCACAAAACGGTTGATGAAGTACAACGCAATCCTGTTCTTTTTAAACAACTATCTATCACTGATAAGAAAATGTTTCATGCAGGGCAAGTATATATTAATACTAAAGTAGAAAATTGTTATTTTGTGTGTGGGGAAAAAGGCATACAAATGGTTACCTAAGAATTGGTCCGGCAGTTGTTTTTTGGGTTACTTGGTTCCGGCCATATGACACACTGCAGTTTTGCATCAGGGAAGAATTTGAAATGTCAGAGAGGTCACCAAGAAACCTGGAAATCCAATCAAGAAACCTGAAAATCCAATGGGATGAATTGAAGCAGGCTGGAGAAACCATAACTCCATGAAAAACAAAGATAAACTGACACACATGGACTTGAGTGACACTATTATGTCATGGGCAGGCATAGCCCCTGCATTTGGCACAGTGAAATCGATTTGGGAGTTGCGAAAACTATCCAAACTTCTTGAAGTAATGAGCAGTGCAACTTTTTCTGCTCTTGAATTAGTAACTGATGAACTGAACGCTATGAGAACTGTGGTGCTTCAAAACCGCATGGCTCTCGACTTCACCTTAGCGGTGAAAGGTGGTACATGCACTTTAATAAAAGAGGAGTGCTGTTCATATATTCCTGACAACCAGCATGAGATAAATGACCATCTTGAGGTGATTCAGCAAGTGTCAGCCATGACCAAACCAGGCCCAAACCCACTGACGATTTTTTTCCAGAATTTGTTTGGGGGGGTGGGGTAGCATCCTAATGAACATCCTGATTGCCATTTGTGTGGGAATACTCCTTTTAGGAGTGTGTGTTTGTTGTGGTATTCCCTGCATGAAAAGATTGATCAAAGATTTTATAGACATGTCAGTTTCTGAAACTTTGTATCAAAGTACTGAAATTGAAGAACTGTTGAAAAATGAAACCCTTTCTTAAGTCTAAACTGAATGACTCTCTTAACTGCAAATTCTGAACAGAAAGAGGTTAGGAGAAGAAGCAAACTGTTTATGCTTTTGAAAATAGAATAAAAAGTATTAACAGGGGGGAAATGTTAGAAAAATATGTATTGATGTATATGTTTAGTGCTATTAGAAGCTAAAAGGGTTAACACATTTCATTCTATTTTATGTACAGCTTAATTCTGTATGAAATTGCAAGATGCTTTTCTAACTGCAGTATGCTTTCTGAAACTGCAAGATGCTCTCTGACCTAGTATTTGCTAGCACAGCAAAATTCATGTTTATGCCTTTTGGAAATCTACTGAGAAGCAGGTGATTATCTGCTAGGTCAGGAAAATAATGAATAGAACAATACTGTTTTCTATAATGTTACTGAACTTAAACAATCAGCTCTGTTCATGTTATGAGAACATGCACAGCTGCAGAAAAGACAGATACAGTTAAAACAAAGACTGCTTGAAGAAATGAACTATAATCTGTACTTGCTTTGTGCTCGAATTAGCCATAGTACCTAGAATGGTAACATTGCATAGTGAGAAGTTGTATCTGACCGGTGGTCATCAAGGCCACGTTGTTTTTCTTAGGAAGTTTTATTTGTAAACTTGATATGCCAGCAGAAAGTCATGGACAAACAGCTTCTATAAAATAATATTGAAAGAACTTGTGATTTATTACGTCAGCTTAGTAGGCAATGCCTTGTAAGAAATGTATAAGAATAGCTTCACTTCCTGATTCTAGTTAGACAAACTCTGTATTAGCACGTTTTTGTCTCCTTGCTGCAAGATTAAAGTGCCTTAACCTGAACCTGCCGTGTGTTGATCTTTTTGAAGTCGTTTTTCCTTTGACAACAGGATATTATAGTTTCAGCATGACCCTACACTGACAGAAACAAAAATCTGGCATGTGTATTTATCAATGTGATAATGACTTTTACTAATGTGAATAACAGTGGCAGCTGCTGAGAGTTTTACTTGACAAGTGATAATGACTCAGTGTTATACTGTAACTGCACATATTGTAAATTGATAATGTGATAATGACTTGCTTTACATTACTGCAAGGTTCTACATGCTCAGACACAGGTGATAATTGTTGCACATAACCTGCTGAGTAGACATTCATTACATTCCTGGTGCAAGTGTGATGTAAGACTGAGTTATATTTGTTAGGAAGACATGAGTAATTCAGTAAAAGTAGAATAACACTTATATATTTGCATTCAAACATTGTGGCTGATCTACTACCAATGTAAGTTGCCAGTACAATGCATGAATCAGCAAATAATTATCCCAACCATCCCCCTCTTTTTCCTATCCACTTTCTCACTTATAAAAAGTATGTAAATTTGTTTTTAGTTTTTCAGACATAAAATGCTGGTCATAATATGCATGTGGCTACAGAAACACATTTAGTATTGCAATTGAAATATCCCTGACATGACAAGGTCAGACTAGCAATCATTAGAAATGACCCCAGGATTCAATAACACCTACACTAAGTGTACACTCACACCTTCCTCTTAATTTTAGTTTTCTTACTGATATACTTGCAGCTTTAAATATTGACAGGTATTCATAAAGGTTACCACAAAGTGTAGACTGCATGTACACTTAGTATAATCTTTCTGAGTTACTAAAAGGCACAACAGTGTGATAAGAATGTTCTTGAATACATATTGTGTACACTTATTGTAGGATTTATTAAATCTTAACAAATCAGTATTATTTACATGCTCCACTAGTTGCCATGACAGTTTACCTACACCCCAAGTAATATTTAACTTCATGTTTAAATATACTTTTATTATTTGAATCCATCTAAAAATTAACTTGAGTTTATTGCTATCCTAGTTTTGTAAATTGCCTGCATATTTATAAATTCCTGACTGTCCTTTTTGTCTACAGAAAAGGTAAACACATCACACTATGAAACAGCCTGTCTCTTCCAAATCTGTTTAACTGGCTGTTTCAAAAACAGGTACACATTTACAGACCAAGAATCTATCTGTATAGATGTGGTCAGTAGCTATTAATATATAATTGTAACTATTCGTTCCTTAATAAGAAAATGAGTTGGTGTCTGATGTGAGATGTCTGAGATGAGCTTTGTTACACAAATATGCATAAAGTTATTTTAAAGCTGCAAAGTGATTTTAACAGTGACTGTTTAGTCTCTGCTATAACACTGTCACAGTCAAAACAAGAGGTACATCGAAATACTGCACCATGGTTCAATTAGTCTCACATGGTGAAAACTTCAAGTTGAATGAAACAAACCAACAGAAACATACAACTGAATGAACTAACTAAAAAAATAATATTTTTATGCAAGAGAGGCAAACATAGCTTTAGATAGCTCCCGTACTGAGTTATTTTTAACCATACTGGTTTATATATTGGAAGTAATCTCAGAACAGCATATTCAGAGCCAACAAATATTGACAGCAAACTGGCAAACAGATTCAGTAGCAACTTTACCCCTCTCCCACCCCTAAAGGACCAATCACAATACCGGAGGAATGTACGGCACCCAGCATTACTGCAGCACAGGTTAAAGCTGCTTTGTCCAAGGTCCCTTCCATGGGACCTGGCGATATCCCTGGATGTGTTCTACATGAACTACAAAGTGAGCTGGCACCACATCTTTGTGCCCTGTTCAATCACAGCCTCACCTCAGGCTTTGTCCATACTGAATGTCGAGCAGCTTCAGTCATCCCTCTCCATAAAGGGAGAGCGACTACAGAGCCTGGGAATTATTGCCCCATTAGCTTGACGAGTCTGATATGTAAGACTATGAAGCACATCCTCATGGACCTAATTAACAAGGATATAGGGAATCGTCAAACTCTAGATCCCATGCAATTTGGTTTTGTGAAAGGTAGATCATGCCTGCTCAACCTGGTTGACTTCTTTGAGTCAGTCACCAGAGCAGTAGATGAGGGCAAGGCAGTTCATACAGCTTACCTCGATCTGGCTAAGGCCTTTGATACCATTCCCCCCTCAGGAATTATTGATAAACTCACCAAACTAGGCATCAACCCTTATATCACTAACTGGCTCACAGGTAGAACCCACAATATGAAAGTAGCGGACTCCAAGTCAGACTGCCGACCAGTCATTAGTGGAGTCCCACATGGATTAGTCATGGGTCCTCTCCTGTTTGGCATCTACTTCTCAGAAGTCCAGACCAACACGGAGGGACTCTGGCTGATCAAGTTTGCAGACAACTGCAAGCTGGGAGCCATTAATAACTCCCCAAGTGATGTAGACATCCTACAGAAAGGCCTCACTGAGACCAATGACTGGTGTTGAAACCATGGCCTTAAGCTTAATGTCAAAAAAATGCGTCATCATCCCCTATGGGAAAAACTCAGTTCCCACTAATTACTACATTGAAAGGAGCCCACTGAACACTGAAGGCTTATGAGAGATCTGGGGAGACAGGTTCACAGCAACCTCTCCTTCAACCACCACATTGCTACTGTGGTCAGAAAGTCCTTCTATGTGGCACATCTCATTACCAAGGGTTTTGCATCCAGGAAGAAAGAGGTCATCATCTCTCTCTACTCTTCCCTTATTAGGGCAATCATTGAGTATAATGCCCCATTTGGCATGTACCTCAGTAGACACATCCAACAGTTGGAAAGGCCACAAAAGTAACTCATGAAAAGGATCATAGGCCTTAAACACATGTCCTACATGACAGACTCAAAAAACTCCAGGTATTCTGTCTCATATTGTCTACTAAGTGGCAGTCTCTGCTTGACTTACAAAGCCATGTCTGACCCAGCTCTGTTAGAAATGCCACATCTAAAGAAATCCCAATCCCTCTGCACCACATGCTCCAGAGACCTCAACTTCATTACCACAATCAACAGAACATGCTGGACGGACAGGTTCATCACCCAGAGACTGCCCATGCTCTGGAATAGATTTCCCATATATGTCAAGCAGGGCACCTCACTGACCCTCTTCAGTAGAAATCTTAATGAGTGGATGGGAAATAGAAAGTTCACCCCAGGGATCACTCCAGTGGCTCTACTTGATAGAGGCACTGGGATCTAATGTAGGGCTGCACAATGTCACGGCACTTCTATGGGCTAGGCTTGTAAAGGGTCCAGAGCTATTACCCTAGTACACACCTATGAACCTTTGACAAGCATAGCTTAAACATGTTCATAGGTTCATAGGTAGGCACTAGGTTATCTGCCCAAAGGCATTTATAAACCTAGCCAGAATGTGTTGGCTTTCGCCGTCCCCTTAGATTAGTTCCCTGTGCCTCTGGCCAGCAGAGCCATAGAAGTGATCTCTGGGGTAAACTTTCTGTTTCCCATCCACTTGTCAAGGTTTCTCTTGAAGAGGGTTAGCGAGGGGCTCTGCCTAATGTAGATTGGAATCTTGTTCCAGAGCATGGGAAGTCTCTGGGACAGGAATCTATCCTTCCAGCATGTCCTATTTATTGTTGTGTTGAGATTTAGATCCCTGGAGTGTGTGGCTCTAGGGGATATGGTTTTCTCTAGGTGGAGCATGTCCATCAATTCTGGGTTGGACATGGCCTTGTATGTCAGGCAGAGATCACCTCTGAGTAGGCGGTATGCAACCGAGTACAGCTGGTGTTTCTTCAGTCGAGCTGCATAGGGCATCTGCTTGAGGCCGGCGATCCTCTTGGTGAGGTACTTCTGTGGTCCTTCCAGTTGTTGCAGGTGTCTTGTAAGGTACATCTCAAATGGGGCATTGTACTCTATGATGGGTCTGATGAGTGTTGCATAGAGGGGCCCAATGACCTATTTCGATCTGGATGCAAACCATTTTGTGATTAGGTGGGCCACATAGAAGGATTTTCTAACCACTTTGGCAATGTGATTATTAAAGGAGAGGTTACTCTCTACTTGGGTCTCCAGATCCCTTATTATGTCTTCCGTATTTAGGGGGCTACCACCTATGTGGTAGTTTGTGGGTACTTTGTTTTTTCCAAAGGGGATGACTATGCACTTTTTGGCATTTAGCTTGAGGCCATGGTTTTGACACCAGGTATCTGTCTCAGTGAGACCCTTTTGGAGGATGTCTGTGTCAGCCAAAGAGTCAATTATAGCCCCTAGCTTGCAGTTGTCTGTGAACTTGGTCAGCCATAGTCCTTCTGTGCTTGCCTGTACCTCTGAGAAGTATGCCAAACAGGACAGGTCCTAGGAATGAGCCCCGGGGAATGCCACTTGTAACTGGTTTAGAGTCAGACCTAGCTCCTGCAACTCTTACCATGTGGGTTCTGTCCATGAGCCAGTTGACAACCCATGTCATGACGTAGGGGTTTATGTTCAGGCTGGTGAGCTTGTCTATAATATCTGAGTGGGAAATGGTGTTGAAGGCCTTTGCGAGGTCTAGGTAGGCTGTATGGACAACCTTTCCCTCGTCTATAGCCTTGGTAACTATGTCAAAGAAGTCCAAAAGGTTTAGGAGGCATGATCTGCCCTTAACAAAGCTGAACTGGGTAGGGTCCAGTGTTTGGAGGTTTCCAATGTCTCTGTTAATGAGATCCATGATGATGTGCTCCATAGCTTTGCAGACCAAGCTAGTCAGGCTTATAGGGCGATTGTTCCTGGGGTCCGTTGTGGCGTCACCTTTGTGGGGTGGAATAACTGTTGATGTGCGTCACTCTGTGAGTACATAGCCTGTGGAGAGTCTGAGTTTGAACAGTGTGTTTAGGTGAGGGGTTAGTTCATCTTTGAGCTCATGTCAGATGCAGCCTGGGACACCGTCCAGTCCCATTGATGCTGTGTTTTTGGTTTTGGAGAGGGCTGTTTTAACCTGAGTGTCTGTGATTTCTGGAGCACTACATTCTTCTGGTACAGTTATGGGCCCTTTTGGGGGTGAGAGGGGGGTGACGTTTGCACTGAACCTGTCTGCCAGGATGTTGGCTATATTGGTCGGTTCAGTGTATTTTGTGCCATTCTGCACTAACTTTGAGCAGATCTGAAAATTGCCACTTAGATTCTTGACATAGCTAAAGAATGCCTTGTGGTTATCTTTGGAGTCCATGGCAATTTTTCTTTCGAAGCTAGCCTTGGATGATTTTATGACGGAACATAGTTTCTTGCTGATACTGATCAGGGATGTCTTCCATTCTTGGGATTTTACTCTTTTCTGTACTAGTTTCTTCTTTCTATTTTTTAGCTTGTTTATGGCAGGGATCCACCAGACTGGTTTCCTTTTCTTAGAGGAGTGAGTCTTGGTTTTGTTTGGGATAGCACGATCCGTGCATTAGTAAAGGATTTTGCAGCTTGGGCAGCATTATCCTTTAGTGTAGGGGATTTGAAACTTCCCACCTCGGTCTTAAGTAACGTGAAGTTTGCTTTCAAAAATTTTTCACGGTGGTTTCTTTGACCGGGGGTGGTAGCGGAATGTGGATATCCAGACTGATTAGTTTATGGTCAGATCTAACTAGTGAGGGGTTGACCTCCAGTGTGGAACACCAGTTGCCCATGTTGGTGATGACCAGGTCCATTATGTTGTCACCTGTGGTAGGGGTGTTGACCAGTTGATCCAGGGCATTTGAGTTTATAAATTCTAGGAAATGGTGAGCAAGGAGTTTGTACTTGAGTAGTTCTCCCAGTTAATGTTTGGGTAATTGAAATCACCCAATATCAGGGTGTTTGGTAGGACTTTTATGTTTCCCAGTGTTTCCAGGAATGCGGAGTGGGGGGTCCTGGGACATGGTGGGTGATCTGTAGCAAGCTATAATTTGAATAGCAATTTTGCCCGTTGTTAGTTGCACGTGGATGATCTCTGAAGCATCGTGCTGTGCCACTAACCTGGAGATGTGGGTATCCTTGATGAATATGGATACTCCCCCGCCTTTTGTATTTTGGTCTGGGTTTTGTGGCCAAAATGTATGGTATGAGTTGTAGCCTGGTAGTGCTGGGGTGCTCTCTAGACCCTTAAACCAGATTTCTGTTGCTGCACATATATCAATTTTCTCCATACTGAGGAGTGCCTCGAGTGCATGCATTTTGAGTTTTAGACTTCTGGCATTGAGTAGCATTACCTTCAGTTTTTTGTTACTTCTGCTATTTATGGTGGTGGGTTTGTCTTTTGAGACTTGCCTAAAAAAGGCACTATGTGGGTGGAAAGAGCCTTGGCCAGTATTCAAAAGCCAAAGGGTGACAGGTGCAAGCCATCTCTAGTGAAACAGCATGGCTTGTCGCGCATGTCATCCCAAGCTGACAGACACTGGATCCCCCTTGAATGACACCAGAAGCTTATCCAGTTGTTAAAATTGATAATTTTTTCTCTGTATGGTGGTATCATTCTTGGTGAGGACAGGATGCTACTCAGGGTCAGGGTCATACCGGCCTGGGCTACGTGATCAGAGAGCTCCTCCATGTCTCTTTTCATGTAGTCCAGGGTGGTAAGGCTCAGGTCATTCACAGCAACATGGACAATGACAGAGTCATATTTGTACTTTTTCTGGAGTGACCTGAGTGTTTGTGTTATGTGGCGGATCCTGGCACCTGACAGACAACCAACAGTTACCTTCTCCTTGTTCAGCCTAGTGAGTGGGACGTCAGTGTGCCTGACTATAGAGTCATCTATTACTAGTGTGTTGGGGTATGTTATTTTGCCTTAAGGGCTGTGATTGTGTGGCACACTGGTTTTGTGAAGTATGTGTTTCATGGTTTGTGTTGGGGGGGTGGAGGTTGCTTGGATGTCTGCTTTGGATGTCTCTGTTGCTTTTGCAGATTTTTATTTAGAGCCTCTGAGTATGTTTTCATGTATTTATGTGTGTTTTTTGCCAGTGCTTGTTTCATAGGTCTATGTGAGACTGGTGGTGTGATGCAAGTAATTCCCTTCTCCTCTTGACTGCCTGGTCCAGTCTTGGGTTGACAGAGCTTAATCTCCAGTTTGGCTGTATAATTTCATCTCTCGCATGTATTAGTGTTTGGTGGAAGGAGGAGAGGGTTATCTGTGTACATGAAGCAATTGTAACATTGCCTCAAAATGCCCAGATTCACCAGTTGGACCAGAGAGTACACCTGAAATTGCCCTTTGGACATGCCTGGATAGGTACAGTGAACTGTTTTACTGATTGGCAGGTAAGGTAGAATAGAAAGCCGTGTCCTTTTCTACAGTATAGGGGGGTCTAGTGCTAAGGTTTATTAATGCTTGCTATGAGTTCTGAGCAAGTGCTAGGATGAGAAGTGAATTGTTTGAGTGCTTAAGTTGAAAGTTTGTCTAGTTCCAAGGGAAAATTTGAAGAGTAGACTGTGGAACTCAGAATAGTTATACCCTAGCTAACCGGCGCTGCCCAATGCGCAAAAACATGCAAATGTGGGTTTTATAGCAGGGAAATGAAAGAGATAGAAATTAGCCCAAAATGGCCAATAAACAACTAATTTTTGGGCTGAACCCACTCCTCCAGGGACAGATAGGCTGCTTAAAGCTCCCTCTCTCACAGTGAACAGAGAAACTTCCTTCTATCCAAGTAAGGTATGGGCAAACACAGAAACTTGTAACACAGCCCTGAATTCAGCACTAACCTGAAAACTGGACTATACTAGCTTAGAAAGGCAGGAAAATAAGTATTTTTTTTTTTTTTTTTTTTTCGGAAAATAAAGCAGATACAATCAAAAAATACTTTAAATGCACATAAATGGCTATCATACTTGAGTGTGTAGCATATAACAGTTAAACAGGTAATTTAAATGCAAAAATAACTTTGTTAAAGTGCAGGCAGTAAAATAAGTAAAATATGTAGCTGAAACAAGCTTTTTAAATCACAGAAACTCTAGAAAATCTGTTTTTTAGGCGGAATTAGCTAAAGGCAGCAAGAAAATGCAGAAAAATGATACTTAATCACTCCAAAATCACTCTTTTGTCTCTCTGCTGCTGTAGAACTCTGCAGCGTACCAGGTAGGAGCTTGCTGAGCTCTATACTAGCACAAAAACCTTGCAAATGCAGGTTTTATAGCAGGGGAATGAAGGAGAGAGAAATTAGCCCAAAATGGCCAATAAACTACTAATTTCTGGGCTGCTCAAAGCTCCCTCTCTCACAGTGAACAGAGAAACTTCCTTCTATCCAAGTAAGGTATGGGCAAACACAGAAACTTGTAACACAGCCTTGAATTCAGCACTAACCTGAAAACTGGACTATACTAGCATAGAAAGGCAAGAAAACAAGTTTTTTTTTTCCAGAAAATAAAGCAGATACAATAAAAAAAAACTTTAAATGCACAGAAATGGCTATCACACTATGTAATTTATAGTTGTGTTTAAAATGTGTTTCAGCTAGAAGGATTAAGAGCTACTCTTGAGAAATGTCAACAGCCAAAACTTTCATGCTTACATTTTCAAATGTGGCTTTTCAAATTCTGATTGTTCTGCAAATTCACTAAAATATGGAAAACCTGAACACTTTCAGGTTATGTTAGGGACTGTCCAATTATTTTGGAAACTTTTTTAACTATAAAAGCATTGTTCAGGTCAATCAGTAATATCAATAATATTCATCATTCACAACAAAATAAAACATGCTGAAGCAAAATATGGACAGCAGGCAAAACAAAATAAACAAAGGTATTATAAAAAGGGATGCATGCAATCTATTGACAGCCATTTCTTCAACTCCCAATACTTGAAAAATGTATTCATAAACAATTGCTAAACCATCTCCTGCAGGAAGAACTCCTATCCACCACATAACACGGCTTCCATCCCTCACATAGTACTAAGACTGCACTTCTAACTTCTATAGATACTGTCAATAAAGCCAGAGATAATGATAAACTAGTCTTCTGTTTACTTCTAGACTTATCTAAAGCCTTCATTACAGTTTGTCAAGCAAATCTTTAGTTCAAATGTCCTCACTAGGTCTATCTCATCCCACCCTTCAGTGATTCAGAAGCTACTTGTTCAGTAGGTATGAGTCAGTAAAATGACACTCCTTCCTCTCTCTCTCTCTCTCCATGCCTCCCAGTCACTACTGGTGTACCAACAATGTTCTAATTTGGTTCCCTCCTCTTTAACACACTCGCCAACACTTTCACTCTTCCATACAACAGGTCTCCCTAATACAACATGCAGATGACTCACACTCATATCCGCAAAATAAGTCAAGAAGCTTTTACAGCCACTGAAATATGGCTTTCTAACTCACAACAAAGGCTTTGCAATACTTTAGAAATTTTTTCCCTGGGGCTTCCCAGTAAAAAGGGCACCTACCCAGTTGGAAAGAACTCAACACCACAGTCTTCCAAAGCAGCAATTTATTACCTGTGCAGTCCGTTCAACTCAGCACAGCTCCAACAGAGTAAAACAATTCCAGTAGAATAAAAAAGTCACAATTGCTCCACAGAGCCTGAAGAATAATTCCACTGGCATAAATGTATCACACCAATTAATTGTTAAAATCCACAAGGTACACAAATAGTAGTTAAGTGCTTTCACCTAACCAAATGTCAGGCTTCCTTAGAACAATATTGTAACTTCTAAGTCCTACTAATATAGGTGCATATTTTCAAATAAGCCAATAGTAATGCCTCAGTTAACTATGACAGCAATTTTAAAAAGACATACCATATTTCACAAGTAAAAAATGCATTTTTTAAAAGACATATTACATAATACAAATATGATCTCACTAATGTATAAATATTACAAAGAGATTTTGTTATTCACAAAATATACTAAACATTGTCAT